>NC_048569.1:98415681-98715681 GCF_013265735.2 Oncorhynchus mykiss | reverse complement strand
TAACAGGTGCAACGACAAGGAGCTTGCAGCGGTCACGTTACGATGCTTTACTTCTTGAACATATGGCATTTTTTACGGTCTTTTTTGGGATGTCGAAATCAATTGAGAATGATTTGATAGCTTCCATGTAACAGCATCCGTTAAAAGTTAGATTAAAGAGAGAGGTTGACGCAGCGCATTTTTCTTCACACATGCTCAAGTTGACTTTCTACTTTCCTCCAGGATTTATTTAGCAAGGACGATAACGCATAATCACTCCGGACGTTGCAGTAGCAGCATAGGCAACATCTAAACATTAGAGATCTGACATGCTGTATGGGATGAAAACGACACGATTTTTCAGTCTGATCAACTGTAGACTACTAATAAGAGCTGCTACATACAGCCTATGTGCCCTGTCCATCTGGTCAGGGTAAACGAATTGGTAACGTTATGTATTTATAGTACATTTGTGTCTCAGGAGAAAATGTGAATGTGATCAAATTGGGCTGGCTAGGCTGCCTATACATTTTCAGTTCAAAGTTATTCACTGGAATGAATCAATCAACATAATAGTGATGACAGATGTGAGTCATTTTTTTTTTATACGGCCTACAGTTGCATAGGCCTGCATGATGCAAACATGCATAAAGCAAGCTCAGCCCTGTGAGTCGTATTGTCTATCAGTTGTAGTCTATGTGTCTGGGTAGAGGAAATCCCCCCTCCTAATCTAGTCTGGGCTTTATTCAGGAACGTTTCTTGGGTTTGATGTGTCACGTGGGTGAGATGTGCCGTCTGTGTTTAACTTCATGGACAAACTTGTTGTTCAAACCTACGATGGTGTAGCTGTAATGTAATTGCCACAAGCCACCTGGGAGACACACCAAACATGTGGAAGAAGGTGCTCTGGTCAGATGAAACCAAAATTGAACTTTTTGGCAACAATGCAAAACGTTATGTTTGGCGTAAAAGCAACACAGCTCATCACCCTGAACACACCATCCCCACTGTCAAACATGGTGGTGGCAGCATCATGGTTTGGGCCTGCTTTTCTTCAGCAGGGACAGGGAAGATGGTTAAAATTGATGGGAAGATGGATGGAGCCAAATACAGGACCATTCTGGAAGAAAACCTGATGGAGTCTGCAAAAGACCTGAGACTGGGACGGAGATTTGTCTTCCAACAAGACAATGATCCAAAACATAAAGCAAAATCTACAATGGAATGGTTCAAAAATAAACATATCCAGGTGTTAGAATGGCCAAGTCAAAGTCCAGACCTGAATCCAATCGAGAATCTGTGGAAAGAACTGAAAACTGCTGTTCACAAATGCTCTCCATCCAACCTCACTGAGCTCGAGCTGTTTTGCAAGGAGGAATGGGAAAAAATTTCAGTCTCTCGATGTGCAAAACTGATAGAGACATACCCCAAGCGACTTACAGCTGTAATCGCAGCAAAAGGTGGCGCTACAAAGTATTAACTTAAGGGGGCTGAATAATTTTGCACGCCCAATTTTTCAGTTTTTGATTTGTTAAAAAAGTTTGAAATATCCAATAAATGTCGTTCCACTTCATGATTGTGTCCCACTTGTTGTTGATTCTTCACAAAAAAATACAGTTTTATATCTTTATGTTTGAAGCCTGAAATGTGGCAAAAGGTTGCAAAGTTCAAGGGGGCCGAATACTTTTGCAAGGCACTGTACCTGGTAAAATAGGTCAAATAAGGGTTAAAAAAAAAGTATTTAATCAAGTAATGAAACTGTCCTTGCCAGAGAGAGCTAAAGAGCTTTCCTCTTTTAACTGCGTTTCTACACCACTATATTTTGATTGTGTCCTTGTCGTACCTACCACCGCCAAACTTGACATTAGGGCTGGCACCGTAATTGCATAATTGTGTAACTGACAATTATGGACATTAACCAAAATAGTACCTAACTGTTGCCTTACATAACATCTAAGCTTGGTCCTCATTTAACCAATGACTGTTCTCAGTTAAATTCATGACTGAGATGTACAAGTTGTGAATCAGGCCAGAGTTACTGGCTAAGGTTACTGGCTAAGGTTACTGGCTAAGGTTACTGGCTAAGGTACTGGCTACGGTTACTGGCTACGGTTACTGGCTAAGGTTACTGGCTACTGGCTAGTTACTGGTCTGCCTTTGCGGTTTGAATACTAAAAGTAGTGAATGTTTCTGAAGTACCTGGTCTTAGAAGCTATTTGTAGTTTGTAAGTGGGTTCAGAATGTCACTGTGGGATCAGAGAGGAACGGCAAGCCAAGGAGTCTCTGCAGAGAATCTATTAAAATCTCATCTGGAGCTTGAGATGGAAAACTGATTCTGAGTCTTACATTAAAGCCCTCTAAGGGTAGCTGTGATGATGGTGTTGTGTGTGTGTGTGTGTGTGTGTGTGTGTGTGTGTGTGCGTGTGTGTGTGTGTGTGTGTGTGTGTGTGTGTGTGTGTGTGTGTGTGTGTGTGTGTGTGTGTGTGTGTGTGTGTGTGTGTGTGTGTGTGTGTGTGTGTGTGTGTGTGCGCGCGTGTGTGTGTGTCAGTGTTTATGATTTAGCAGACATTATACTGAAATGCTCCTAACAATGCAGTACAATGTCAAACAGGTAAACAGATAATAATAATAATAATACTCATCAAGAATGAAGAAATATCAGCACTAATCCAAATTACAGTCATCTAAATGCTTATATACACCTGATGAATTTACACTAAGAAACGATATGCAGTTCCTTCACTCATTCAGGTGGTCCAGTTCCTTCACTCCTTCAGCATGTCCAGTTCCTTCACTCCTTCAGCATGTCCAGTTCCTTCACTCCTTCAGGTTGTCCAATTCCTTCACTCCTTCAGCATGTCCAGTTCCTCCACTCCTTCAGCATGTCCAGTTCCTTCACTCCTTCAGCGTGTCCAGTTCCTTCACTCCTTCAGGTTGTCCAGTTCCTTCACTCCTTCAGCATGTCCAGTTCCTTCACTCCTTCAGCATGTCCAGTTCCTTCACTCCTTCAGCGTGTCCAGTTCCTTCACTCCATCAGCGTGTCCAGTTCCTTCACTCCTTCAGGTTGTCCAGTTCCTTCACTCCTTCAGCATGTCCAGTTCCTTCACTCCTTCAGCATGTCCAGTTCCTTCACTCCTTCAGCGTGTCCAGTTCCTTCACTCCTTCAGCATGTCCAGTTCCTTCACTCCTGCAGCATGTCCAGTTCCTTCACTCCTTCAGCGTGTCCAGTTCCTTCACTCCTTCAGGTTGTCCAGTTCCTTCACTCCTTCAGCATGTCCAGTTCCTTCACTACTTCATCCTTCAGCATGTCCAGTTCCTTCACTCCTTCAGCGTGTCCAGTTCCTTCACTCCTTCAGCGTGTCCAGTTCCTTCACTCCTTCAGCGTGTCCAGTTCCTTCACTCCTTCAGCATGTCCAGTTCCTTCGCTCCTTCAGCTGGTCCAGTTCCTTCGCTCCTTCAGATTGTCCAGTTCCTTCACTCCTTCAGCGTGTCCAGTTCCTTCACTCCTTCAGCGTGTCCAGTTCCTTCACTCCTTCAGCGTCCTTCAGGTTTTCATCAAGGATCTCTTTGTTGCTCAGTTAATCTTTCCCTCGATCCTGACTAGTCTCCCAGTCCCTGCCGCTGAATAACATCCCCACAGCATGAGGCTGCCACCACCATGCTTCACTGTAGGGATTGTGCCAGGTCTCCATCAGACGTGGCGATTGGTATTCAGGCCAAAGATTCAGTCTTGGTTTCTTCAGACCAGAAAATCTTGTTTCTCATGGTCTGAGATTCTTTAGGTGGCTTTTGGCAAACTCCAAGAGGGCTGCCATGTGCCTTTTACTGAGGAGGGGTTTTCCGTCTGGTCACTCTACCATAAAAGCTTGATTTGGCTGAGAGCTGCAGAGATGGTTGTCCTTCTGGAAGGTTCTTCAATCTCCACAGAGAAACTCTAGAGCTCTGTCAGAGTGACCATCGGGTTCTTGGCCACCTCCTTGAACAAGACCCTTCTCCACCAATTGCTCAGTTTGGCCAGGCAGCCAGCTCTAGGAAGAGTGTTGGTGTTTCCAAACTTCTTCCATTTAAGAATGATAGAGGCCACTGTGATCTTGGAACCTTCAATGCTGCAGACATTTTTTGGCACCCTTCTCGCGATTTGTGCCTCGACGTAATCCTGTCTCGGTGATCTACGGACAATTCCTTCGACCTCATAGCTTGGTTTTTGCTCTGACAGGCACTGTCACCCTGGGGACTTATATAGACAGTTGTGTGCCTTTCCAAATCATGCCCAATTTGCCACAGTTGGACTGCAATCAAGTTGTAGAAACATCTCAAGGATGATAAATGGAAACAGGATGCACCTGAGCTCAATTTCAAGTCTCCTAGCAAAGGGTCTAAATACTGACGTAAATAAGGTATTTCAGTGTATTTTTAATACATTTGCAAACATTCTGAAAACCTGTTTTCGATTTGTCATTATGGGATATTGTGTCTAGATTGCTGAGAATTTTTTTGTATTTAATATATATATAAATACTTTCCAAAGGCACTTTATTAAAGCAGTACATATATATACATACTGACATAACTTACTCTAATATATACAGTACATATATATTATATATATACATACTGACATAGCTCACTCTAATATATACAGTACCAATCAAAAGTTTGGACATCAACACCATCATCCCGGACCCACACTAATTTGCATACTGCCCCAACAGATCCACAGATGATGCAACCTCTTTTGCGCTCAACACTGTCCTTTCTGTTATTTTTCATTGACTACAGCTTAGCGTTCAACACCATAGAGCCCTCAAAGCTCATCACTAAGCTAAGGACCCTGGGAATAAACACCTCCCTCTGCAACTGGATCTTGGACTTCCTGACACATCTGCCACGCTGATCCTCAACACGGGGTCCCCTTAGGGGTGCGTGCTCGGTCCCCTCCTGTATTCCATGTTCACCGACAGCTGTGTGGCCAGGCACGTCTACAACACCATCATTAAGTTTGCTGATGACACAACAATGGTAGGCCTGATCACCGACAACGATGAGACAGCCTATATGGAGGAGGTTAGGTACCTGACCTTGTAGTGCAAGGAGAACAATATCTCCCTCAAAGTGATCATGACAGAAGGAGATGATTGTGGACTACAGGAAAAGGAGAACCCAGCATTTCCCCCATTCTCATCGGCAGGGCTGTAGTGGAGCAGGTTGAAAGCTTCAAGTTCCTTGGCGTCCACATCCCCAACAAACTAACATGGTCCAAGCACACCAAGACAGTTGTGAAGAGGGCATGACAAAACCTATTCCCACTCAGGAGACTAAAAATGTATGTCATGGGTCCTCAGATCTTCAAAAGATTCTACAGCTGCACCATCGAGAGCATCCTGACGGGTTGCATCAATGCCTAATATGGCAACTGGTCAGCCTCCGACCGCAAGGCACTACAGAGGGTAGTGCGTACGGCCTAGTACATCACCCGGGCTAAGCTTCCTGCCATCCAGGACCTCTATACCAGGCGGTGTCAGAGGAAGGCACAACAAATTGTCAAAGAGTCCAGCCACCCTTGTCATAGTCTGTTCACTCTGCTAACGCACAGCAAGCGGTACCGGAGTGCCAAGTCTAGGTTCAAGAGGCTCCTTAATAGCATCTACCCCCAAGCCATAAGACTCCTGAACAGCTAATCAAATGGCCACCCGGACTATTTACATTGCCCCCGACCCAAACCCTCTTCTATGCTGCTGCTACTCTCTGTTATTATCTATATATAGTCACTTTAATAACTCTACCTACATGTATATTTTACCTCAGTTACCTCGACACCGGTGCCCCCGCACATTTACCCCCTGTATATAGCCCCACTATTGACTCTGTACCGGTACCCCCTGTATATAGCCTCCACATTGACTCTGTACCGGTACCTACTGTATATAGCCCCACTATTGTTATTTACTGCTGCTCTTCAATCATTTGTTATTCTTATCACCTACTTTTGTTTGGGTAATTTCTTAAAACTGAATTGTTGATTTAAGGGCTTGTAAGTAAGCATTTCACTGTAAAGACTACATATTCGGCGCTTGTGACAAATAACATTTATTTGAATTTCAAGCACAGATTCAACTACAAAGACGCCCCATAAAGAAGGGCAGTGATTGGTAGATGTGTAACAATAACAAATAAGACATTGAATATCTCTTTAAGCATGTTCAAGTTAATAATTATGCTGTGGATTATTTATTAAACCACCCAGACACATCAAAAATAGTCATCCTTCGGAACTGAGCTGCAGGACAGGAATAAAACTGCTCAGGGATGTTACTTTGGTGATTTTAAAATGGTTAACGAGTTCAATGGCTGTGATGGGAGAAAACTCAATAATGATTTTAATGACAGTGAAAGTGAAAGAGTGAAAATAAGAATACAAATATACAGAATTTTAAAAAACAGCAACGGAATACTCTTTTTTGACTTACGTCTTATGCTTGGGGAAAATTCATTACTGAGTAACATGTCAAGCATAATAGTGGCTGCATCATGTTATGGGTATGCTTGACATCAGCAAATACTGTGTAGTTTTTTAGGATAAAAATAAATGGGATGGAGCTAAGCACAGGCAAAATTAGAGGAAAACCTGTTTCACTCTGTTTTACACCAGACACTGGGAACAGAACTCACCATTTAGCAGGACAATAACCTACAACACAAGGCCAAATCTACACTGGAGTTGCTTACCAAGAAGACAGTGAATGTTCCTGAGTGGTCGAGTTACAGTTGACTTCTGCTTGAAAATCTATACAAGACTTGAAAATTGCTGTCTAGCAATGATCCCAAACAGAGCTGCTAACCTCGCTAAGCTGCTAACGAAGTTAGTCCCAGATGAGTTTTCCAATGGAGCCCTCTTTGTCTGGTAAATGAACGGTTCCAGTAGGAGCTGTATCTACTACGATCTGTTACTGGATAAACTGGATCACCCACAGTTCCAATATGGCAATTGCTTGCCGAGGATTATAGGCTTAAGGTGGCTTCCTTGAGCACGTAAGAAACTGGGTAAAAAGTGGAATGTTAACTTTTTCTACGCCGGTGGCTGGACGGTGTTCGCGCATGTTGGATGCATCTCCGTCTTGTCATTTGTCCTTATCCGACTGGCAGGTGTTGCTCCGAGTTTGTTTGCAAGGGGAGCCAACTCCTGCCTCTCCTCCCCCATCTGATAGCGGAGTCAAAGGAGCACAGCAAGAGGAGCATGACAATCAACGATGGTTGCATGTCACGAGCCGTGTGGAAGCGGAAGACAGCGGCCAGCCACAAGTCAGCCTACGCTCCCAAAGAGAGGCCTGGAGCGGATACAAACAACAAATAGTTTTGCCGCCCTGGAGCCTGATCTTCCTGCACCTTCGTCGCTGGGGGTACCTGTGTCTGCGGCTGCTGTGCCTACTCCTACTCCTTCCCCAACGATTTCGAAGTCGACGTTGGCAACGTTCCGTCCCTGCTCTGAATCGAGCGGGGCTTCTCCATCTGTCGGTGGCACCATCCTGTGAAGCGTGGTATTGTGGGCAGATTTCCTTGTCCTTATCGCCAGCTGTGATTTTGGGCAGCTCTGTAAGAGATCTGACTGTTCCTGGTGCAAAAAACAATGTCCCATCCCGGAGCGAGAGTAAATGACATCACTAAGCTGCTCCTGAATATACTATGCCAGGACATGGAAAGTCCATGTGGGTTTTAATGACATTATGAAGATTAGAACAGTTGAAACTGGATTTCAAAGCGCTGTTTCAAATCAAATCAAATGTATTTATATAGCTCTTCTTACATAAGCTGATATCTCAAAGTGCTGTACAGAAACCCAGCCTAAAACCCCAAACAGTAAGCAATGCAGGTGTAGAAGCATGGTGGCTAGGAAAAACTCCCTAGAAAGGCCAAAATCTAGGAAGAAACCTAGAGAGGAACCAGGCTATGAGGGGTGGCCAGTCCTCTTCTGGCTGTGCCGGGTGGAGAATATAACAGAACAATGGCCAATATGTTCAAATGTTCATAGATGACCAGCATGGTCAAATAATAATAATCACAGTAGTTGTCGAGGGTGCAACAGGTCAGCACCTCAGGAGTAAATGTCAGTTGGCTTTTCATAGCCGATCATTCACAGTATCTCTACCACTCCTGCTGTCTCTAGAGAGTTGAAAACAGCAGGTCTGGGACAGGTAGCACGTCCGGTGAACAGGTCAGGGTTCCATAGCCGCAGGCAGAACAGTTGAAACTGGAGCAGCAGCACTGCCAGGTGGACTGGGGACAGCAAGGAGTCATCATGCCAGGTAGTCCTGAGGCATGGTCCTTGGGCTTAGGTCCTCCGAGAGAGAGAAAGAAAGAAAGAGAGAGAATTAGAGAGAGCATAAATTCACACAGGACACCGGATAAGACAGGAGAAATACTCTAGATATAACAGACTGACCATAGCCCCCCGACACATAAACTACTGCAGCATAAATACTGGAGGCTGAGACAGGAGGGGTCAGGAGACACTGTGGCCCCATCCGATGATACCCCCGGACAGGGCCAACCAGGTAGGATATAACCCCACCCACTTTGCCAAAGCACAGCCCCCAAACCACTAGAGGGATATCTTCAACCACCAATTTACCATCCTGTGACAAGGCCCAGTATATCCCACAAAGATCTCCGCCACGGCACAACGCAAGGGGGTGCGCCAACCCAGACAGGAAGACCACGTCAGTGACTCAACCCACTCAAGTCACCGCACCCCTCCTAGGGACGGCATGGAAGACTCTGCTGTTTGACTCTGCTAGACACTAATAAAAGACCCACCATATCTGGCCCTGTGCCATCTCTGAATCGAGGCATTGAACACTTTAGCATGATTCTTTCTCTTCACAACTGGCTATGTGATTATTTCAGCTCAATGGGTGTAACTTTTGTTGACAATTTCCTTTTGGAAACAAAACAAGTTTTATAAGGAGGATGGGATCCACCCAAATCATTTGGGTTCCTGGATCCTTTCACAGCATTACAAGGTTGTGTTGAGACAATGACTTATCAATGACCCAAGCTCAGCTCAGTTAATCCCTACCATTGTGTTTCTGAGTCATCATAATGCTTGGTAAAACACAATGTAAGTGACCTAATTTAAGTCCGTCTACCTGCATCTGCTGATGCTATAGCTATTGTATGCAGCAATCATGTGTCTATTATCACAGGCCGGCTCATAGTGGACATGAACAACAGGTATATACGCCAATCAAAAAGGTTCTTTATTTGAACCAAAAACTATTAACTTTAAACAAAGAAAAAGGAATGTGAAAGGTGTGAAAGTATCATAACGTGTATGTAAAGGGCAGGGATGCGTGAATCTGTGTGTGTGAATGACTGAGTGAAAACTACGTAAAACTACAAAGGAACAAACAAAACAGGATCATACCTGGAGGAGCAGAGAGAGAGAGACGAGAGTGGTTAGTGAAGCAGTTTAAATACCCTGAGCCCAGGTGGCTCCAATCACTAACGACCCTCCTCTGCCTGCAGGAGGAACAGCCCCTGCACTGCAGAGGAGGGGCCGTGACACTATGAACCAGATTTCTGCTGTTAGCACTAAGGCTGTGTGCCCTAGTAGGAAGTCCACTGTGTGCACTAACATTATTAAAATGAGAATATCTACTTACGCTTCCCAGTGACACCCGAGGAACAAAGGAGGAGTAGGATGAGGGTGCGGCTAAAGGCTATCAAAACTGGTCGCCTCGAGCGTTGGGGACAAGGAATAAAAGGAGCAGATTTATGGGCGTGGTAGAATATTTTCAGGGCATAATGCGCAGACACGGGGTATGGTGGGGTGCGGGTACAGCGTAGGTAAGCCCAGTGACTGGGTGATGATAAGAGAGGTTGTATCTCTGGACATGCTGGTTATAATGGGTGAGGTCACCGCATGTGTGGGAGGTGGGACAAAGGAGGTATCAGAGGTATGAGGAGTGGAACTAGGGGCTCCATTGTAAACTAAAACAATGATAACTAACCTGAACAACAGTATACAAGGCATATTGATATTTGAGAGAGACATATAGCAAGGCATAAAGTAATTGCAGGTCTTGATTGGGAGAGCTAGCTAAAACAACACGTGAGACAACAACAACTAGTCAGCTAACACAACAACAGGGAAGGTAAAATGGCATTGACTAGGCAGAGAGGGTCGGATTAACTACACACAGAGCCTGAGTTCGCGGCTGGGGCCGACAGATAAAACACAAATAAACAGAATGGAGTACCGTGATTAATGGACAGTCCAGCAGGCATCAGCTATGTAGCCAAGTGATCATAGTGTCCAGGGGGCAGCAGTAGATGGAACAGGGAAGCCGCCACTATGCTAGCCCGCGGGCGACACGGCGTTTAAAGTTAGTAGCCCGGGGGTGGTAGGGGGGTCTGCTCAGACGGAGGCCGGTAGAAGGCACAGCGGATGGAGTATTCATCGGCAGACCAGACGTGGTGGGGCGCCGTGTCGACAGAGAATCCAAGCCAGATGGCGAAAGAGGTATTGTAGAATTTTGTTTGCTAGCCGGAAGATGTATGTAGCTTACGAAACAAGGTTCATGAAATCATTAACTTGAAAGTCTGAATATGAATGTCATCTGTTACTATCTCTGACACTCACTTAGACAATACCTTTGATGATACGGTGGTAGCAATACATGGTTATAACATCTACAGAAAAGACAGAAATGCCAGTGGTGGAGGTGCTGCTGTTTATATTCAGAACCACATTCCTGTAAAGATTAGAGAGGATCTCATGTTAAATACTGTTGAAGTAATCTGGCTACAGGTTAATTTGCCTCACCTAAAGCCCATTCTGGTGGGAAGCTGCTATAGACTACACGACACGCCCACGTACACGACACGTTTTTGATTTGTTAAAAAAAGTTTGAAATGTTGTTCCACTTCATGATTGTGTCCCACTTGTTGTTGATTCTTCACAAACAAATACAGTTTTATATCTTTATGTTTGAAGCCTGAAATGTGGCAAAAGGTTGCAAAGTTCAAGGGGGCCGAATACTTTCGCAAGGCACTGTAACTGATGCAGCAGGAGAATCAGATTTAAAAACAGGTAAAAATACCCCTTATGGAACAGCGGGGACTGTGATGCAACACAAACATAAGCACAGACCCATGCATACACACACATGATAAGGTACGCACTATACACACACGTACGTACACATGGATTTTGTTTTGTAGATATAGGGTAGTGGAATATGGGCCTGAGGACACACACTTCATGTGTTGTGAATTCTGAACTACCTTAATTTTGCCAGACCCCAGGAAGAGTAGATTTAATATTGCAGAGAGCGATTGTGGCATAATTTCCAATCCCCCATATATATATTTTTGTAAATAAATATATAAAATAAATATATATTTTTACATATTTCCCTTTATTATTTTCGCCTAACTCTACCACCCTCCCCTAATTGGAGTAAACTAATGGACAGCAACACATAAGCTGCTACTTCCATCTTATACACATTTTACAGACACAGTATATTTTACATTAGTTATTTTGTTGTTATTAGTCCCATCCTTCAGCTCCACTTTGCCCAACACAATATATTTGCTATATAGTTTTTTTTTCAACTATGGTTGAAAAATAGTTTCCACAGATTGTAAATTAAAGATAAACAATTTTTGCTTAAAGTATTATTATATCATTGATTGATAGACCATGACTTTTTAAAATCACCCAGCAGTGCTATTTGCAGAGTTAGATCCAGGTAAATATTGCAATTGTTCAGCCATTCCTGAACATGTGACCAAAGACAAGCTACATACGGACAGCACCAGAACAAGCTACATACGGACAGTACCAAAACAAGCTACATATGAACAGTACCAAAACAAGCTACATATGGACAGTACCAGAACAAGCTACATATGAACAGTACCAAAACAAGCTACATATGAACAGTACCATAACAAGCTACATATGGACAGTACCAAAACAAGCTACATACGGACAGTACCAAAACAAGCTACATATGGACAGTACCAGAACAAACTACATATGAACAGTACCAAAACAAAATACATACGGACAGTACCAGAACAAGCTACATATAAACAGTACCAAAACAAGCTACATACGGACAGTACCAAAACAAGCTACATATGAACAGTACCAAAACAAGCTACATACGGACAGTACCAGAACAAGCTACATATAAACAGTACCAAAACAAGCTACATACGGACAGTACCAAAACAAGCTACATATGAACAGTACCAAAACAAGCTACATACGGACAGTACCAAAACAAGCTACATACGGACAGTACCAAAACAAGCTACATACAAAGCAAGCTACAAATGAACAGTACCAAAACAAGCTACATACAAAACAAGCTACATACGGACAATACCAAAACAAGCTACATATGGACAGTACCAAAACAAGCTACATATGGACAGTACCAAAACAAGCTGCATATGAGCAGTACCAAAACAAGCTACATATGGATAGTACCAAAACAAGCTACATACGGACAGTACCAAAACAAGCTACATATGGACAGTACCAGAACAAGCTACATATGGACAGTACCAAAACAAGCTACATATGGACAGTACCAAAACAGGCTACATACGGACAGTACCAAAACAAGCTACATATGGACAGTACCAAAACAAGCCACATATGGACAGCACCAAAACAAGCTACATATGAACAGTACCAAAACAAGCTACATACGGACAGTAGCAGAACAAGCTACATATGGACAGTACCAAAACAAGCTACATATGAACAGTACCAAAACAAGCTACATATGAGCAGTACCAAAACAAGCTACATATGGACAGTACCAAAACAAGCTACATATGAACAGTACCAAAACAAGCTACATATGGACAGTACCAGAACAAGCTACATATGAACAGTACCAAAACAAGCTACATATGAACAGTACCATAACAAGCTACATATGGACAGTACCAAAACAAGCTACATACGGACAGTACCAAAACAAGCTACATATGAACAGTACCAAAACAAGCTACATACGGACAGTACCAGAAAAAGCTACATATAAACAGTACCAAAACAAGCTACATACGGACAGTACCAAAACAAGCTACATATGAACAGTACCAAAACAAGCTACATACGGACAGTACCAGAACAAGCTACATATAAACAGTACCAAAACAAGCTACATACGGACAGTACCAAAACAAGCTACATATGAACAGTACCAAAACAAGCTACATACGGACAGTACCAAAACAAGCTACATACGGACAGTACCAAAACAAGCTACATATGGACAGTACCAGAACAAACTACATATGAACAGTACCAAAACAAGCTACATACGGACAGTACCAAAACAAGCTACATATGAACAGTACCAAAACAAGCTACATACGGACAGTACCAAAACAAGCTACATACGGACAGTACCAAAACAAGCTACATACAAAGCAAGCTACAAATGAACAGTACCAAAACAAGCTACATACAAAACAAGCTACATACGGACAATACCAAAACAAGCTACATATGGACAGTACCAAAACAAGCTACATATGGACAGTACCAAAACAAGCTGCATATGAGCAGTACCAAAACAAGCTACATATGAACAGTACCAAAACAAGCTACATACGGACAGTAGCAGAACAAGCTACATATGGACAGTACCAAAACAAGCTACATATGAACAGTACCAAAACAAGCTACATATGGACAGTACCAAAACAAGCTACATATGGACAGTACCAAAACAAGCTACATATGAACAGTACCTAAACAAGCTACATATGAACAGTACCAAAACAAGCTACATACGGACAGTACCAAAACAAGCTACATATGAACAGTACCAAAAAAAGCTACATATGGACAGTACCAAAACAAGCTACATACGGACAGTAGCAGAACAAGCTACATATGGACAGTACCAAAACAAGCTACATATGAACAGTACCAAAACAAGCTACATATGGACAGTACCAAAACAAGCTACATATGGACAGTACCAAAACAAGCTACATATGAACAGTACCAAAACAAGCTACATATGAACAGTACCAAAACAAGCGACATATGGACAGTACCAAAACAAGCTAAATATGAACAGTACCAAAACAAGCTACATATGGACAGTACCAAAACAAGCTACATATGAACAGTACCAAAACAAGCTACTTACGGACAGTAGCAGAACAAGCTACATATGAACAGTACCAAAACAAGCTACATACGGACAGTAGCAGAACAAGCTACATATGGACAGTACCAAAACAAGCTACATATGAACAGTAGCAGAACAAGCTACATATGAACAGTACCAAAACAAGCTACATACGGACAGTACCAAAACAAGCTACATATGAACAGTACCAAAACAAGCTACATATGAACAGTACCAAAACAAGCTACATACGGACAGTAGCAGAACAAGCTACATATGAACAGTACCAAAACAAGCTACATACGGACAGTAGCAGAACAAGCTACATATGAACAGTACCAAAACAAGCTACATACGGACAGTACCAAAACAAGCTACATACGGACAGTACCAAAACAAGCTACATACGGACAGTACCAAAACAAGCTACATACGGACAGTACCAAAACAAGCTACATATGAACAGTACCAAAACAAGCTACATATGGACAGTACCAAAACAAGCTACATATGAACAGTACCAAAACAAGCTACATACGGACAGTAGCAGAACAAGCTACATATGAACAGTACCAAAACAAGCTACATACGGACAGTAGCAGAACAAGCTACATATGGACAGTACCAAAACAAGCTACATATGAACAGTACCAAAACAAGCTACATACGGACAGTACCAAAACAAGCTACATATGAACAGTACCAAAACAAGCTACATATGAACAGTACCAAAACAAGCTACATACGGACAGTAGCAGAACAAGCTACATATGAACAGTACCAAAACAAGCTACATACGGACAGTAGCAGAACAAGCTACATATGAACAGTACCAAAACAAGCTACATACGGACAGTACCAAAACAAGCTACATACGGACAGTACCAAAACAAGCTACATACGGACAGTACCAAAACAAGCTATATACGGACAGTACCAAAACAAGCTACATACGGACAGTAGCAAAACAAGCTACATACGGACAGTACCAAAACAAGCTACATACGGACAGTACCAAAACAAGCTACATACGGACAGTACCAAAACAAGCTACATACGGACAGTACCAAAACAAGGTACATACGGACAGTACCAAAACAAGCTACATATGAACAGTACCAAAACAAGCTACATACGGACAGTAGCAGAACAAGCTACATATGAACAGTACCAAAACAAGCTACATACGGACAGTAGCAGAACAAGCTACATATGAACAGTACCAAAACAAGCTACATACGGACAGTACCAAAACAAGCTACATACGGACAGTACCAAAACAAGCTACATACGGACAGTACCAAAACAAGCTACATACGGACAGTACCAAAACAAGCTACATACGGTCAGTACCAAAACAAGCTACATACGGACAGTACCAGAACAAGCTACATACGAACAGTACCAAAACAAGCTACATACGGACAGTAGCAGAACAAGCTACATACGGACAGTACCAAAACAAGCTACATACGGACAGTAGCAGAACAAGCTACATACGGACAGTACCAAAACAAGCTACATACGGACAGTAGCAGAACAAGCTCCATACGGACAGTACCAAAACAAGCTACATACGGACAGTACCAAAACAAGCTACATACGGACAGTACCAAAACAAGCTACATACGGACAGTACCAAAACAAGCTACATATGAACAGTACCAAAACAAGCTACATACGGACAGTACCAAAACAAGCTACATATGAACAGTACCAAAACAAGCTACATACGGACAGTACCAAAACAAGCTACATACGGACAGTACCAAAACAAGCTACATACGGACAGTACCAAAACAAGCTACATACGGACAGTACCAAAACAAGCTACATACGGACAGTAGCAAAACAGCAAAAATCTGCAGAGTCGGGATGGTTGTCTCTATATATAAAACATTATGTTGGTTGCACGAATTTTGTATAATAATTTAAATTGAAATTCAGCGTCGTTTTCTGTATCAGTTCATAAACCATTCCGCAAGCTGCTCAGCTGTCCATTTTTTGCTTCTTAAATGAAACTTTTTTCATTCATTTATTCATTTTTTATTCATCAACATTTTCTTTAACCACTTTTTGGTCTTTAATAAACAAGTTCCTTCCTTCTTCTACTTGCCTCTTCCATTTTTCTGATATTGCTGCAATTAGTTTGTGTTAATTTTGAATAGAGCAGACATTTCCATATGTCGGTGTTAGCTGCATGTGTGACATAACTCCACCAGTCTTATTTATGATGTCATTTACAAAGATAATGTTTTTAATTTATTTTTTTTATTATATTGTATAATATAAATATATTTATATATATAAATATATATAGTATATTTGAGTTTAACCATAGTATTTGTTCTGTCTTTTCTGGTGGATTAAAATGTAACCAACTTTCTATGACCTGTTTTAAAAACAGAGATGAATTTCCTTTTAAAATAACCGAAAATGAGGGGCTGTAATCTGAATAAAGTGAAAAAGGCCTTTCTTGAACATGGGGTGAGACAGTTACTAATCTGCTAGAGAACCAGTTCGGATTTAAGTATAACTTTAGTATGACTGAAGCCTTTAGTGAGAGGTCTAATGCTTTAATAATTCATATTTTCTGCCACCGATATAGTATTCATTGTATATTTTCAAAAAGCTCTTAGACACTTAGCCAAGAAGACTCACAGCTGTAATCGCTGCCAAAGGTGATTCTATCATTTATAGACTGAATACTTATGCAACAACTATCACGTTTCAGGGAAGACCCAGATGTAGACAAAGTCGAAGTAACAAAGGTTTATTACTAGAACAGGGGGCAGACAAAATGACAGGTCAAGGTCAGGCAGAGGTCAGGGCAGTCAGGGTCAGGGCAGTCAGGGTCAGGGCAGTCAGGGTCAGGGCAGGGTAAGGGCAGTCAGGGTCAGGGCAGGGTCAGGGCAGTCAGGCTCAGGGTCAGGGCAGGCAGGCTCAGGGTCAAGGCAGGCAGGCTCAGGGTCAGGGCAGGGTCAGGGTCAGGGGCAGTGTCAGGGCAGGCAGGCTCAGGGTCAGAGCAGGTAGGGTCAGGGCAGGCAGAATGGTCAAACCGGGAAAACTAGAAAACAGGAACTAGAAACAGACAGGAGCAAGGGGAAAAACACTGGTAGACTTGATGAACAAAACAAACTGGCAACAGACAAACAGAGAACACAGGTATAAATACACTGGGGATAATGGGGAAGATGGATGACACTGACACCTGGAAAGGGGGTGTGGGGGGGGGGGAGTGGAAACAAGTACAAAGACAGGTGAAACAGATCAGGGTGTGACAGTTGTCAAGGGCATTACATCCACTGACAGAGATGCAGATGTTGCCAAGGGAATGACACTGTTATTTGATTTCTATCAATCTTTAAACATATGTTTTTTTTTAATCTACCACTGACATTAGAGTATTTTGTGTAGATGGTTGACAAAAAAAAGACAATTAAATCAATTTGAATTAATCCCGCTTTGTAACACAATAAATTGTGACCAAATCAAAGGGCTAGTGAGTGTCATGTGGAAATGTCTTAAATTCTTAACTGTAATGTGCACAGCGCTAAAATCATCTGATCTTTAAACTAAATAAATCAATTACATTTTTAGATTACTGTTGCGTTTTCTATGTATTTGTTTACATGTTTATTTCCTCGTCAGGTAAAGAGCATCTCATTTCAGATTATTATGCAATGAAGTTTTATATAATGAACTTGGATTTGATTTGATTTGGGACTTAACACTCCTCTCGTTGCTGCTATTGTCCTCCAATGTCATTCAGACATTCTCAGATGACATTCTGGACCCCAGCTGCACAGACGTGCCATTAATGGCTTTAGGTGGCTTGCTGAGTTATTCTTGTGCCACTACTCAAAAGGACAGTATGCTCTCTGTTGAAATGTCTGTTATGATCGAAGTTCACAGCTCTCTGTTGAAATGTCTGTTAGGCACAAAGCTCCCAGCTCCCTGGTGAAATGTCTGTTAGGCACAAAGCTCCCAGCTCCCTGGTGAAATGTCTGTTATGTAGGAAGCTCCCAGCTCCTTGTTGAAATGTCTGTTAGGCACAAAGTTCCCAACTCCCTGGTGAAATGTATGTTATGCAGGAAGCTCCCAGCTCCCTGTTGAAATGTCTGTTAGGCACAAAGCTCCCAGCTCTCTGTTGAAATGTCTGTTATGCAGGAAGCTCCCAGCTCCCTGGTGAAATGTCTGTTAGGCAGGAAGCTCCCAGCTCCCTGGTGAAAAGCTTCCATCCTGAAAGTCTTGGTGTGTCTCCTAAATGGCAGTATTTTAGTGTGTCCCAAATAGCACAATATTCCATAAATAGTGTAGTACTTTTGACCAGTGTAGTGCACTATAAAGGGAATAAGGTGCTATTTGGGACACACTCTTGATGGCTCTTTGAGGCTTCATTCCTACAGGGGCCTTGCAGGCTCTCTCTCTCTCTCCAATGGATTCCATTGAACCACTGCATTTAAATGAGCGAGCATGTGTAGCTGAATTTCCTCTGAAACTTTGGATCTATTCATACCTCTCTACTCTTCTAGAGCCTTCCTGACTGCACACATTTTGTAACAGCCATTAAGGTTCTTGTGTAAATGTACAGATGGAGTGATGTGGAAATGGTTGGCCGTAAACTGTCTTTCATGTACATCTTAATCTTGTTTTGTTTTTCTGTCCTGTTCACTGAGTCAGTGAAAAGACCTTAAAAGCATCTTAAATTGAAGACCAGTAATCTGTAGATGGGATGGATGTAGAGCTGTGTCTGTCTTCATGCACATCTTCTTAAATGGACAATTTTTCTGTGCTGCTTTTCATTCTATGAAAGCTCCTAAGGCGGAGGACTGACTGACTCAGACATGAAACCTTTTCAAAGGCACCCTGAAAACATTTCAGTTTGGAGTAAGACATCATAATGGTAACCTATGAAGCAAGCTAGATCAATTTAGGCTTTTATAAAGCTAGCCAGGTTCAGGTAACTTCACATCCAGGTCAGGCTTCATCCGTACTATACCGGTCGATATTGTTCGTCCGCCTGCCGCTAACTCTAGCAGGCTTGTAACTGGGAGTGCATGTCGCACGTGGCTAGTCGAACGCCGATCCCTTCATTGCTGGAACATCAATCCATGGGTGAGTCAGCGCCACATCTTTATTTGTGCCGAAATATAAATGAAAGAAAGATATCTTGCGAATTCAGCCGGCTATGGTGTGAAACAGGCATTTAGAAGTGCCGTCTTCATTTAACAACTTATCGTGAAGGATGTCTTTGATGTGGTTTGGCTTATCAATGCACGAGCACCTTTTCCCTATCGCTCCTTCGCGTATCTCTGGAACAGCTTGTTGTTGTTTGTTGCATCGTGGCCATAGACATACAGTGCCTTCAGAGAGTATTCAGACCCCTTGACATTTTCCACATTTTTGTTAAGTTACAATATTAATCTAAAATGTATTAAATTGTTTTTCTTCCTCACCAATCTAAGCACGATACACCATAATGAAAAAGCAAATACATCTTTGTTTTTGTCCTAATTTATTAAAAATATAAAACTGAAATATCACATTTAGAAAAATTCAGACCCTTTACTCAGTACTTTGTTGAAGCACCTTTGTCAGAGATTACAACCTTGACTCTTATTGGGTATGACGCTATAAGCTTGGCACACCGGTATTTGGGGAGTTTCTCCCATTCTTCTCTGCAGATCCTCTCAAGCTCTGTCAGGTTGGATGGGGAGCGTTGCTGCACAGCTATTTTTAGGTCTGCAATGTTCGATCGGGTTCATGGCCGGGTTCTGGCCGGGCCACTCAAGGACATTCAGAGACTTGTCCCGAAGCCACTCCTGCATTGTCTTGGCTGTGTGTTTAGGGTCGTTGTCCTGTTGGAAGTGGAACCTTTGCCCCAGTCTGAGGTCCTGAGCGCTCTAGAACATGTTTTCATCAAGAATCTCTCTGTACTTCGCTCCGTTCATCTTTGCCTCAATCCTGACTAGTCTCCCAGTCCCTGCCGCTGAAAAACATCATGATGCTGCCACCACCATGCTTCACCGTAGGGATGGTGCCTGGTTTTCTCCAGACGTGACGCTTGGCATTCAGTCCAAAGAGTTCAATCTTGGTTTCATATGACCAGAGAATCTTGTTTGTTATGGTCTGAGAGTCTTTAAGTGCCTTTTAGCAAACTCCAAGCGGGCTGTCATGTGCCTTTTACTGAGGAGTGGCTTATGTCTGGCCACTACCATAAAGGCCTGATTGGTGGAGTGCTGCAGATATGGTTGTCCTTCTGGAAGGTTCCTCCATCTCTACAGAGGAACTCTGGAGATCTGTCAGAGTGACCACGGGGTTCTTGGTCATCTCGAGTCTCATAGCAAAGGGTCTGAATACTTATGTAAATAAGGTATTTCTGTTGTAAATATTTATTAAAACCTATTTTTGCATTGTCATTATATGGTGTGGTGTATAGACTGATGAGTTTTGTATTTATTTAACTTATTTTATAATAAGGCCGTAACGTAACAAAATGTGGAAAATGTAAAAGGGTTTGAATACTTCCCGAATGTAGGCAATGGTCCTACACAGGTATGCAATGGTCATACACAGGCAGGCAATGGTCCTACACAGGTATGAAATGGTCATACACAGGCAGGCAATGGTCCTACACAGGCAGGCAATGGTCATACACAGGTAGGCAATGGTCATACACAGGTATGAAATGGTCATACACAGGTATGCAATGGTCATACACAGGCAGGCAATGGTCCTACACAGGCAGGCAATGGTCCTACACAGGCAGGCAATGGTCCTACACAGGCAGGCAATGGTCATACACAGGTATGCAATGGTCATACACAGGCAGGCAATGGTCCTACACAGGCAGGCAATGGTCCTACACAGGCAGGCAATGGTCATGCACAGGTAGGCAAACAGGCAGGCAATGGTCATACACAGGTAGGCAAACATGCAGGTGAATCAGAACTAGGACTGAAGGCTATAACTGGTTCTCACAAACGAGCTAGGAAAAGGCTCAGTAGAGTCAAAACGAACAATACCTCACAAAGGCACAACCAGAATGAACTGAACTAAATAAGGAGCTGATGAGACCAGGTGAGTAACTAACACAGGTGGAAACCAATGAACAAATATGAAAGACAGGGATGCGTTCAAGAACACACAGAAACAGGGCTACGTTCCAGAACACACAGAAATGGGGCTTACGTTCCAGAACACACAGAAACGGGGCTTACGTTCCAGAACACACAGAAACGGGGCTTACGTTCCAGAACACACAGAAACGGGGCTTACGTTCCAGAACACACAGAAACGGGGCTTACGTTCCAGAACACACAGAAACAGGGCTACGTTCCAGAACACACAGAAACAGGGCTACGTTCAAGAACACAAAGACAAATAACACAATGTTGACTAAGAAGTACAAGTACAGAACCTTACAGCACAATTGGCCTAATGTTGTCCGGGTTTTGCCCCGGGGGGGAGGCCGTCATTGTAAATAAGAATTTGTTATTAGCTCACTTGCCTAGTTATATAAAGGTTAATAAAGGTTAAATATTTTTTAACGTGACAGTTAAACTCATGGTTACTCAAGCAATGGCTGCCAGTTTGGACTTGAATTGGTACTGCCATCTATGGATCATGTGTCTTTGGTTGGTAGCTGGTTTCAGTTTGCCTTTCGCAAAATAAATACAATCGTGCAAACCTTATTCGTGGTTTAAAGGCTCAGGAACGCTGCAGACCAGGTGACTCTGCTGTTCACCAATGATAGAAGTTGAACGGTGTTATTCAGATAGTTCTCATGTATTTTTTGGGTTGTGCGTAAAATTCAAGGTTACTTTTCATAAGCCAGGTTCTCTGAAAATATGAGTGAGATGTATGTATCACATATGGGAAATCTCAGCACGTTTCAGTACAGGAAGTAACCAATCACACAGCATCTGACGGACACAGACAGGTATGAGGGGGCGAATGAGGTGAGCCCCTCCCTCCCTATAAGGTGCAATTCACCCACCCACTGGTCATTTCCAAGCATATCTCTCTTCCTTGCGCTCTGTTAGGAGAGAAAAGTGGTATCATCAGAGAACTGGGGTTTATGAAAGTAACCTTGATGAGTTCTCTTTCAGATACTCATTTCGATGTATCACATATGGGATATTGACAACTCCCGTATCTTAGACATGCTTTCCGAAGCCAGGCTTTCCCAACAGCATCACCCCTCAAAAGCTCCGACACTGAGGACAGTATGTACCAACCAATGTGCAATGACATCCAGTCTGTAAAACCTCATAAAAAGTATGAGGGGTAGGCAAACATGCTGCATCACACATCTCTTGTGAAGAGATGGCTTTGAACAGTGCCCAAGAGGTAGCCATGCCTTTGGTGGAATGAGCCCTCAGGCCCTCTGGGTACTGCAAACCCTTTCTATTATAAGCCAATATAATAGCCTACACTATCCAATGTAGATAGCCGTTGATGAGAGAGGGGCCACCCTTGAAGAGAGGCACCAAGAGTTGGTCGCTCTTGCTCAATGCTCTCATTCTATCTAAGTGAATGTGCAACGCGCGTACTGGACATAAATAGTGGAGATGCTCTTCTTCTGTAGAAGTAAAAGGAAGGCAGGTGGAAAGCCACAATTATAATTATCACTGATCTTAGGCATAAAGGCGGGTTTAGCCTTAACCTGTCTACGATATTGGTTCCCAATTTGGAATCAACCCTCCCACGTTCAGCTGAAACGGTGGCGCATGGAACGCAAAAATATTCTTAAAAATATTTAACCTCCACAAATTAACAAGTCCAATAGCTCAAATGAAAGATAAACACCTTGTTCATCTAGCCAGCAAGTCAGATTTCTAAAATGTTTTACGGCGAAAACATAGCACATATATATGTAAAACCACCACCAGACACAGCTCATTTGAATAGCCAAAACATGCAATCAACAAACGCAGGATTAAAAAATAAATCGCTCACTAACCTTTTGAAAATCTTCATCAGATGACAGTAATATGACATGTTACACAGTACATATTTTTTTTTTCAATAATATGCCATTTATATCCATAAATGTCCATTTACAGTGAGTTCACGTTCAGAAATTACTCAAAAATGCCCGCAGGAAATCTAGGTAGCGCGGCAAGATAACGTAAATAGAAATCCTAAACTTTGACTAAATATACATGTTCTACATATAGTTAGAAAGATACACTGCTTCTTTATGCAACCGCTTTGTTAGATTTATTTTTAACGTTACAGAAATCGCACACTATTCAATATGCTGAGACAGCGCTCAGTTCCAAGCTACATTTCTACGTAATGTTGGAGTCAACAGAAACACAGATTTAAGCATAAATATTCCCTTACCTTCGATGGTCTTCGTTCAGAATGTTCTGGAAGGCTTCATACTTACCCAATACATCGTTTGGTTTCAAGTCTTGCGTCTTTGTATTAGCTACTGCTAATAACATCAGCTGAAATGCACCCAAAACGTCCTCTGGTCCGGAAAAGTTGCGCATCAAAACTTCAAAATTACATATTATATGTCGACTAAACAGGTCAAACTAAGTGCAGAAGCAAGCTTTATGATGTTTTAGACACGCAAAACAAACTTCAATTCAATCGGCCATCGTCTGCCCTTCTCTTGAGTGCTGGAACAAAGGAATGGCTGGGACCAATTCGCGCCCCTACGCACAGCCTATTCTCTCGTGGCACGCACTAATTTCACTCCCATAGGGTCAATTCTCGCGGGATTTGAACGATTCAAAGCTCTACTGAAAGAGGACATCTAGCGGAAGAGATAGAAAGTCTCCCCAGAATCATAACTGGTTGGGAAGGGTGGGGGCCATGACGTCAAAGTTGCTCCAACTTTCATGGCCACAAAAACTAGTTTGGAAGAATGCCTGCCCTGTGAGTTCTGCTATACTTACAGACATAATTCCAACGGTTTTAGAATCTTTAGAGTGTTTTCTATCCAATAATAATATTTGCATATATTAGCAATTTTTGACAGATTTTTTTTTCAGTTTACTAGGGGTACCCAATCTCTCCAAAGGGGGCATATGTCTGCCATATCCTTAACAGGTTTTAAGCACAACAGACAGGCTCCAAGACGGTGCTAAAGTTTTTGATTCTGAGCGTAACAACTAGTGTGCGATCTCTAATGTTAAGGTAGTCTCCAGTTTTTGATCACCCGAGTTAGAATACCTCATGATATACTGTAGACCATACTATTTACCAAGAGAGTTTTCATCTATATTTTTCATAGCTGTCTACTTGCTACCACAAACCGATACTGGTGCAAGGAACTCACTCAACGAGCTGTATAGGGCCGTAAGAAAACAGGAAAATGCCCGTTCAGAGGCATGTTTCTCGTAGCTGGTGATTTTAATGCAGGGAAACTGAAATCTGTTTCTGACCAGCTTGTGCAACTAGAGGCGACAAAACTCTTGATCACCTTTACTGTTCAGGAGTCTTATTGCTTGGGGGTAAAAGCTGCTTGGACCTAGACTTGGCGTTCCGGTACCACTAGCCGTGTGGTAGCAATTGTTGGGCCTTCCTCTGACACCGCCTGGTATAGAGGTCCTGGATGACAGGACGTTTGGGCCCAGTGATGTACTGGGCCGTTCGCACTGCCCTCTGTAGTGCCTTGCGGTCGGATGACGAGCTATTGCCATACTAGGCGGTGATGCAACTAGTCAGGATGCTCTCGAGGGTGCAGCTGTAAAACCATTTGAGGATCTAAGGACCCATGCCAAATTTTTTCAGTGCCCTCTTCACGACTGTTTTGGTGTGGTTGGACCATTATAGTTCGTTGGTGATGTGGACAACAAGGAACTTGAAACTCTCGACACGCTCCACTACAGCCCCATCGATGTCAATGGGGGCCTGTTCGGACCTCTTTTTCCTGTAGTCCACGGTCATCTCCTTTGTCTTGCTCACATTGAGGGAGAGATTGTTGGCCTGGCACCATACTGCCAGGTCTCTGACCTCCTCCCTATAGGCTGTCTCATCATTGTCGGTGATCAGGCCTACCACTGTTGTGTCATCAGCAAACTTAATGATGGAATTGGAGTTGTGCTTGGTCACACAGTCGTGGGTGAACAGGGACTTTGGTGGTTTGTTTGAAACAATTTGGTATTACAGACTCGGTCAGGGGCAGGTTGAAAATGTCAGTGAAGACACTTGCTAGTTGGTTAGCGTATGCTCTGAGTACACGTCCTGGTAATCTGTCTGTTCCTGCGGCCTTGTGAATGTTGACCTGTTTAAAGGTCTTACTCACATCGGCTACGTGATCACACAGTCGTCCAGAACAGCTGATGCTTTCATGCATGCTTCAGTGTTGCTTGCCTCGAAGCGAGCATAGAAGTTATTTAGCTCGTCTGGTAGGCTCGTGTCACTGGGCATCTTGTGGGTGTGCTTCCGTTTGTAGTCCGTAATAGTTTGCAAACCCTGCCACTTCCTACAAGCGTAGAAGCTGGTGTAGTATGATTCAATCTTAGTCCTGTATTGACGCTTTGCCTGTTTCATGGTTCTTCGGAGGGCAGAGCGGGATTTCTTATAAGCGTCCGGGTTAGATTCCCACTCCTTAATAGCCTTTAGCTCAGTGCGGATGTTGCCTGTAATCCATTCCCATTGTCCTGCTAATACAATGCTCCCCCTTCCCACCATTCCCATTGTCCTGCTAATACAATGCTCCCCCTTCCCACCATTCCCATTGTCCTGCTAATACAATGCTCCCCCTTCCCACCATTCCCATTGTCCTGCTAATACAATGCTCCCCCTTCCCACCATTCCCATTGTCCTGCTAATACAATGCTCCCCATCCCCACCATTCCCATTGTCCTGCTAACAGCCCATCTTGGGTAGATCTTCTTCTTTTGTATTCCAATGTCTTGAATGACAGGTCAAAGAGTGATGGCAGACACAGAAATCCAGTCTAGGAGTTTAATGATGAACCAGAGTATACATGTGATTTGTCTACAGAGGGAAACAGGATCAAAGAAATAGAAACTACAATGGAAATCCAATAAACAATATTACATTAAACACAAATGTCAACAATCTCTAATAAACACACTATAATTCCTCTCAAGGGAATATACATTACAGTTACACGAACTGGTAGGCTAAACACACAATTGTATAAAATGGTAAGAGAACTGGTGAAGAATGCTACCCCTCTACATACACATGTCTTGTATTTACATATAACAATAGCAAACAGGAATATTTTAAAAGTGAAAGTGAAGTATTTGTTCTGACTTACATTCAAAAAAAATTTAAACGCAGGAATATCCCTGCAAATGAAAACGGTCTGATCTGCACAAAAGCCAACGTAACTAATAAATACATTTCCTTTGTTGCCATGGTGAATAATCCAATAATAATTGGTAGGACACATAAAAGGAAACATCAAAGAGTTTACCGTATTTTCTCAAGATGAAAATACTGGCAGATCAATAAAATGTCCTTATAGATGTAATTAAATTTAGAGGATTCAAAATTAATATCTAAGGGGCTTTTATAATAAATTTGTATATTTGTAGTGGTTGATGCCTGTTTTTGTTGGGGCAGATCTGGTTGAAGCATTGAATACATTTGCAAGTTTGTTAATTTAGTCCTTTAGGCTGCATTCTACAATAGGACTCAACTCTGACTGACTGCAGCATCTGCTGTAAATAAAAACAGTACATAGTAAACATGCTAAAGAGCCTAATTCCTTACATAAGGGAGAGCAGGCCATGTTCAGACTTTCTCGGTGATCTCAAGTACTCATGAACTCTGTCTTTAATGTTTTTTCAGGTTGCATCAGTCAAGGACAGAAACTTCTGAGACACTGTATTAATGATGAACACCCGGAGGTTCACTGATAAGACACATTTGCCTCGGGATCCATCCCAGTTGGTATTCTTTGTCCACTCGTGGTATCTCTCTTCGGTTACATGTCCTTTGAATAGCAGAACAGCACAACGGTCCGGACGGCCCTTGATGTGCCTGGTGAGCAGTTTGTCAAGCTCTGTTATCAGAAGAGGAATGGAAAAGTCAGGGTGAACTGACGACCTGACGAACCCGCCAGGTATGTTAACTCTGTTAGTCAGAGGTGGAGTTCCAGAGCTCACCTCACAGATGTGCCTGGCGTGGATTGTGACTCCATCTTGTTCCTTGCCCTCTTCAACCCGCTATTTTCCGCCTGACTCTCCACCAATGCTGTCTGACTCTCCACCAATGCTGCCTGACTCTCCGGCAATGCTGCCTGACTCTCCACCAATTGCCGCCTGACTCTCCGGCAATGACGAGTGACTCTCTGCCAATATCAATACCAGCTGGCTCTGAACCAATGCATCAACTGTCACCCATATCTCTGCCCTCAGATAATGTTTCTCTTTCTGCTGGTCTGCCTTCAATGTCTCAATCTCGGTCTTCAAAGTTTGAATCTGATCCAAGTGCACATTCATCATATGAGCAGAATGGTACAGCCCTGATCCCCCATCGATTACAGTGGTCTATGATAGAAACGGTAGATAAATTAAGAATTAAAAGTGACTCCAACATAAAAATACTGCGTACAGAATTTTTTTTTTTTAAGAGTCTAGCAAAACTAACCTCTTCCTTGGGAACCATGCGTTTCTTTTAGATGCGGCTCGTTGTCCAGCACTTTGTCCTCTGATCTCCATGGATGGTTGTTATGCTCTGCAAAAACACATTCACGTTTTTAGTACACAATTATCAATTTTATTACACAGTATTAATACACTGAAACGAAAATACATTTTAGTTTTGCTTATTTTCAAGTCCTCTGGTGATTGCGGTCCTGACCCTGGAACGGGTAGCACTACAGAAAGAAGCTGGCTTGATACAAAAAAAAGTACATTTCTTCTGTTCTCTTTCGTCACAATGTAATTTTCTAAAGATAAACAGCTCATTTTTTGAATGGTAACTGTGTTAAGAGTGGAGTTTGGGGTGGGGTGAGGAGTACTGGAAATGTGTGACTCCAGGTTACAATGGGCCATAAGTATACAGCAGATCGCCGATGGTCCTCACTTTGATTATGCTGTAACAACATACTGTAGCACCATGACCAGGATTTCTTTTCATTTAAGGATGCAGATTAGGGCTTTTAGGAGGAATGGAAAATCTACTGGAGACATTTAAAAAATATTGTTAGACTTGGGGATTATGGTCGCGGACAGCGCTATTCGTAAACACTCATCAGATGCCTGTGGTACGCCGAACGCTAAAGCCCAGGAAAATGATCAGGTACAGTTTGCTACAATAGTGTACTGTGGGCCTAATAATGCTACAAATAATGCTTAAATAAATCTACTGCTTTACTGTCGGCTGCACATGTTTACATTCTATTCCATTTCCAGACTGTTCAAGCCATCGACTCACTGATGAATGAAGATGATGGGCGATCGACAAAGGCCGTCTGTATTGTGCTGGCAACACAGCACAACATCAACATCGCACTAATCACAGTCAGAAGACAGTTTAAGAAACTTGAGTGGATTTATGAAAATGCTCGGTAAGACATTTTATATACACACGCACACACACACACACACACGCGCGCACGCACACACACACACACACACACACACACACACACACACACATATATATATATATACAGTATATATATATATATATATATACAGTATAATAGTATATATATATATATATATATATATATATATATATATACATATATATATATATATATATATATATACATACACACACACACACACAACCGGTCAAACGTTTTAGAACACTTACTCATTCAAGGGTTTGTCTTTATTTTTACTATTTTCACCATTGTAGAATAATAGTGAAAACATCAAAACTATGAAATAACACATGGATTCATGTAGTACCCAAAAAGGTGTTAAATAAAAATATATTTGATATTTGATATTCTTTAAATAGCCACAATTTGCCTTGATGACAGCTTTGCACAATGTTGGTATTCTCTCAACCAGCTTCACCTGGAATGCTTTTCCAACAGTCTTGAAAGAGTTCCCACATATGCTCAGCACTTGTTGGCTGCTTTTCCTTCACTCTGCGGTCCCACTCATCCCAAACCATCTCAATTTGGTTGAGGTCAAGGGATTGTGGAGGCCAGGTCATCTGATGCAGCACTCCATCACTCTCTCACTCTCTGTGTCCAAACTTTTGACTGGTACTGTATATATATTGTTTTTTTCAGAACCATTCTATTGTTTTGTAGTTTCGACCCAAAGATTCGTCTGACAAACACTGAACTTTGCCCAGGCGTGGATCAAAGCTGTGGTGATATTCAATGACATCATCTTCACAGACGAATCAACCCTCAAGCCCAATTTGCTCAAAAATGCTACATAAAAAAAGGAAGAAGATACCGGCGAGTCCCAAGCCTCCCCTCAAACTCCATGTGTTTGTGGGGGGAAATTTCTCGCCAGGGACCAGGCCCATAATAGATTTTTGATGGTAAGTTTAGCTATCTACAAAGCAAAAGATACATAAAATATTGTAGCCTACACCTCACGGACGGTTTATGGGTTCCACAATTAATCACTGTTGCCTCCTTTTTTTCAGGTTTCATGGCTCGGGATTTGTTTGAGGAAGTAATCATCAAGAGATATGCTGGACCCTATGTCAGAGAGGCATTCCTGGGAACACATTGTTTCTTTCAAGGTAGGATTGTAGCAATATTTTGTTATGTTTAGGTCTATTTACATGTATATTTCTAGAATTGTACTTAACATTACCATCAGCATACCACCCTGCATACCACTGATGGCTTGGTCAGTTCCTGGATGGGAGACCTGATTCTGCTGGAAGTGGTGTTGGAATGCCAGTAGGAGGCACTCTTTCCTCTGTTCTAAAAAAAATCCCCAGGGCAGTGATTGGGGACACTGCCCTGAGTAGGGTGCTGTCTTTTGGATGAGACGACGGGTGACTCTCTGTGGTCACTAAAAGATCCCATGGCACTTATTGTAAAAATAGGGGTGTTAACCCCCGGTGTCCTGGCTAAATTACCCATCATGGTCACCTAATCATCCCCAGTTTCCAATTGGCTCAATCATCCTCCTCCTCTCCCAAGAGGCCCCAGAAGAATTCCCCAGGTTGTTGCTTTAAATGTGAATGTGTTCTCAGTCAACTACCTGGTCAAATGAAACAATGTTGGCTGTTAGGCTATTGTCTTTTTTTCTTCTCAATGCAGACAATGACCCAAAACACATTGCCGCCAGGATTTGCATTGCAAATGAGGGCATAAACTGGGTCAAGACGCCAGCAGAGTAAGTAGACCTTTATGTAATAAAATAAAGGTTAAATAAAAATAAGTCAATTAAAGACCTACAACACTTTTAACAGCACGTTACTCGACACTAGTGAGACTCATGTCTATAGTATATGTAAAAACATTTTTTTCTCATCTTTAAGTGTAGGTCTCCTGATTTAAACCCGATCGACCTTGTTTGGCATTAACTGAAAACATTCATCCGTAACTCTGCCAAGCCGACAAGCAAAGATCAACGGTGTCCTGACTATCTGTGGTCACCCATGGCACTTAACTGGTAAAGGCCACCACCTGCCAACCCCTCTTTTACGCTACTGCTACTCTCTGTTCATCATATATGCATAGTCACTTTAACCATATCTACATGTACTCAATCGGCCTGACTAACCGGTGTCTGTATGTAGCCTCGCTACTGTATATAGCCTGTCTTTTTACTGTTGTTTTATTTCTTTACTTACCTATTGTTCATCTTATACCTTTTTTGCACTATTGGTGAGAGCCTTTAAGTAAGCATTTCGCTGTAAGGTCTACTACACCTGTTATATTCGGCGCACGAATGAACTTTGATTTGATGTTTTGGCTAGAGAAGCTGACGATACAACAATGCAACAAATACATTGATCATCTCAACAAGGTTTTACCCGTGGTCATGGAGATGGGGGGGGGGGGGGGGAGTGCAACTAAAATGTAGCTACAGTAGTTGAAATAAACATCTGCATTTTGAAACTCTTTTTTCTCATTATTTTATTATTAACGAAAGCATAAAGATGTTGATGAACAGATACTGTACAGTATACTGTATGCTTGATCCAACATTTTGCGATTGCATGAGTTTTTGAGTTAGAAATGTAACACTTAAGCATCGAATACATTGCAAGTTGGGGGGATTTCCACACCTACAGTAGCCAGGGTTTTAAACTACCATTTTGTACATTTATTGATGAATGAAGAGTCTATTGTCCTGCTAATAGCCCATCATGGAAACATTGTTTGCATTATAGGCTATAATGTATTATGCTAGACCAGGCGCAATTTAGATTTTGGCCAGCAGTGTATATGCAAAGTTTTAGACTGATCCAATGAACCATTGCATACATGTTCAGAATGTTGTATCAATACTGCCCAAATGTGCTGGAGAAGAAAACGTGTTTTCAAAATGCCTCCATCACTACTGTGACACAGCATCTAAAGTGGTAGATAAAGCATTTTCCCTTAGGGCAAATCTGGTCAGTGATATTGAGTTAGAAATGTTGTTCATTGTAACCACAATGTCACAAATAATTGAACACACACAACATGATCAGATTAACCTCTACGTGATCTCCCCACATTTTGGTTCATTGGATCAGTCTAAAACGTTGCATATACAGTGATGCCATCTAGTGGCCAAAATCTAAATTGCGCCTGGTCTAGAATAATACACTATGGCTTGTGTCTTGCATTTCAAAGATGATGGTACAAAAAAATACAAAAAAACGCATATTTTTTTCTTCTTTGTATTATATTTGACCAGATGTAATGTGTTATATTATCCTGCATTAATTTCACGTTTCCTTTCAAATGGTATCAAGAATATGCATATAATTGCTTCAGGTCCTGAGCTACGGGTAGTTAGATTTGGGTACATCATTTTAGGAGAAATGTAAAAAAAAAAGGGTTGGATCCTTTTAACTTGGTCAAAACAGTGAAATGTATTTTTAATAAAGACTAACAGAAAGAATGTTGGTATTTATTTATTTTGATCTAAAGCCATTAATGAGTGAATAATCCAATAATAATTGGTATGACACGGCTCTCAAAACTCATGAAAAATGAGCTTCTAAATGAAAATAAAATGTCGATTCAATTTAGAGAATTGGAGGATTCTAATTTAGTCTGTGAGAATATATTAATGCAGGGATAATAGTAATAATAATAATAGTCATTGGATAACGAATCGGCTCTCGGAACTCATTAAGAGGCGGCTTCTATCTTCAATATATTTTAAATGCTTTATTATCCAAATGTTTAAAGTGCGTGCGACGAAGAGAAACAAAATGGTGCCGTTTGAGACTATGAAGTGGAGAGTGATGCGGGAGCTGGAGAGAAACAAAATGGTGCCGTTTGAGACTATGAAGTGGAGAGTGATGCGGGAGCTGGAGAGAAACAAAATGGTGCCGTTTGAGACTATGAAGTGGAGAGTGATGCGGGAGCTGGAGAGAAACAAAATGGTGCCGTTTGAGGCTATGAAGTGGAGAGTGATGCGGGAGCTGGAGAGAAACAGAATGGTGCAGTTTGAGGCTATGAAGTGGAGAGTGATGCGGGAGCTGGAGGGAAACAAAATGGTGCCGTTTGAGGCTATGAAGTGGAGAGTGATGCGGGAGCTGGAGATAAACATGAAATGAAAAAATGGAAACATAAAGCTTGCGACTCGCATCTGATTATTCAATATGAACAGGATTTATTTGGTTTACATTCTTCATTGTAACCATAATGTCACAAATAATTGAACACAACATGAGCAGATTATTTGGTCAAAACAGTCAAAACATTTATTTATTAAAGACTATCAGAAGGACTGTTGGTACTTAGTTATTTTGATCCAAAGCCATGAATGAGTGAGTCATTCAGCTGTCGTGGCGGTATGCAAATTGGAGTGGGTCCAGGATGTGTGGAAGAATGGTGTTGATGTGAGCCATGACCATTATTTCAAAGCATTTCATGGCAACAGACGTGAGTGCTATGGGTCGGTAGTCATTTAGAGAGGTTACCTTGGTGTTGTTGGGCAAAGGGACTATGGTGGTCGGCTTGAAACATGTTGGTATTGCAGACTGGTTCAGGGAAAGGTTGAAAATGTCAGTGAAGACACATTTGGTTAGCGCATGCTCTGAGTACGTGTCCTGGTAATCCGTCTGGCCCTGCGGCCTTGTGAATGTTGACCTGTTTAAAGGTCTTACTCACATCGGCTGCGGAGAGCGTGGTGCCTTCATCCATGTGTCAGTGTTGCTTGCCTCGAAGCGAACATAGAATCAACGCCTGGAAGTCGTGTGTTGGTAATGGGAGTTTCCAGATGATTCAGGACATCTGTCCTACTAAATCCAATTAGGCTCAGAGCCCCCTTCCAACTGGTGGAGAGAAGAGGGCTGGTTTCCAATGAGTACTGAAAGCAAGAACAGGTGTCATTGAAAACTCTTAGGTATTGTTGGTCATGTGTAAAACTAACTCCTGTGTACTTGTATTTGATCATTTTTGATAATTACCTGAAAGTCACCTAATGGTGTAAAAGGGATTTTCTGGTATTGTTTCTGTAATATTTCAACCGGACAATAACCTCGTCAAAATAAAAGGGAGACAAGAAATACACTCTCTCCGGATTGGGCATGGAAAGCTCTGTGACACGTCAGGGTCCACTCATTCAGACTGCTCTTACTCCCTCATGTATCAGAATACAAGCCTGAACAAAAATTCTAAAGACTGTTGACATCTAGTGGAAGGCATAGGAACTGCAATATGAGTCCAAAGTCAATGGATACTGTAATGGCATTGCATAGAAAACTACAAAAACAAAAACAAACTTCCTGAATGGATTTTTCTCAGGTTATCACTTGCCAATTCAGTTCTGTTACACTCACAGACACTATTGTAACAGTTTTGGAAACTTTAGAGTGTTTTCTATCCAAATCTACCAGTTATATGCATATCATATCTTCTCGGGGTATCAGGCCGTTTAATTTGGGCATGCTTTTCATCCAAAATTCCGAATGCTGCCCACTTCTATAGAGAAGTTAATGTATTGTAGATATGTGGTAGTAAAGTAGTGGTCTGAGAGAACACTTAATGTATTGTAGAGTAGTGGTCTGAGGGAGCACACTTAATGTATTGTAGATATGTGGTAGTAGAGTAGTGGTCTGAGGGAACACACTTAATGTATTGTAGAGTAGTGGTCTGAGGTAACACACTTAATGTATTGTAGATATGTGGTAGTAGAGTAGTGGTCTGAGGGAACACACTTAATGTATTGTAGAGTAGTGGTCTGAGGGAACACACTTAGTGTATTGTAGATATGTGGTAGTAGAGTAGTGGTCTGAGGGAACACACTTAATGTATTGTAGATATGTGGTAGTAGAGTAGTGGTCTGAGGGAATACACTTAATGTATTGTAGAGTAGTGGTCTGAGGGAACACACTTAATGTATTGTAGAGTAGTGGTCTGAGGGAACACACTTAATGTATTGTAGAGTAGTGGTAGTAGAGTAGTGGTCTGAGGGAACACACTTAATGTATTGTAGATATGTGGTAGTAGAGTAGTGGTCTGAGGGAACACACTTAATGTATTGTAGATATATGATAGTAGAGGAGTGGTTGTCAACTCAGGGATTCGATATAGAAAACCTTTCGGTTACTGGCCTAACGCTCTAACCACTAGGCTACCTGCCGCCCCATGTAACAGTAGAACTGATATGTAACAGTAGACCTGACATGTAACAGTAGACCTGACATGTAGACCTGACATGTAGACCTGACATGTAACAGTAGACCTGACATGTAGACCTGACATGTAACAGTAGACCTGACATGTAGACCTGACATGTAGACCTGACATGTAACAATAGACCTGACATGTAGACCTGACATGTAGACCTGACATGTAACAGTAGACCTGACATGTAGACCTGACATGTAACAGTAGACCTGACATGTGGACCTGACATGTAACAGTAGACCTGACATGTAACAGTAGACCTGACATGTAACAGTAGACGTGACATGTAGACCTCACATGTAACAGTAGACATGACAGTAACAGTAGACCTGACATGTAACAGTAGACCTGACATGTAGACCTGACATGTAACAGTAGACCTGACATGTAACAGTAGACCTGACATGTAGACCTGATATGTAGCAGTAGACCTGACATGTAGACCTGACATGTAACAGTAGACCTGACATGTGACAGTAGACCTGACATGTAGACCTGCCAAGTAACAGTAGACCTGACATGTATACCTGACATGTAACAGTAGACCTGACATGTAACAGTAGACCTGACATGTAACAGTAGACCTGACATGTAACAGTAGACCTGACATGTAACAGTAGACCTGACATGTAGCAGTAGACCTGACATGTAGACCTGACATATAATAGTAGACCTGACATGTAGAACTGACATGTAACAGTAGACCTGACATGTAGAACTGACATGTAACAGTAGACCTGACATGTAACAGTAGACATGACATGTAACAGTAGACCTGACATGTAACAGTAGACCTGACATGTAACAGTAGACCTGACATGTAGACCTGACATGTAACAGTAGACCTAACATGTAGACCTGACATGTAACAGTAGACCTGACATGTAGACCTGACATGTAACAGTAGACCTGACATGTAGACCTGACATGTAACAGTAGACCTGACATGTAGACCTGGCATGTAACAGTAGACCTGACATGTAACAGTAGACCTGACATGTAGACCTGCCATGTAACAGTAGACCTGACATGTAGACCTGACAGGAAACAGTAGACCTGACATGTAACAGTAGACCTGACATGTAACAGTAGACCTGACATGTAACAGTAGACCTGACATGTAGCAGTAGACCTGACATGTAGACCTGACATATAATAGTAGACCTGACATGTAGAACTGACATGTAACAGTAGACCTGACATGTAGAACTGACATGTAACAGTAGACATGACATGTAACAGTAGACCTGACATGTAACAGTAGACCTGACATGTAGACCTGACATGTAACAGTAGACCTAACATGTAGACCTGACATGTAACAGTAGACCTGACATGTAACAGTAGACCTGACATGTAACAGTAGACCTGACATGTAGCAGTAGACCTGACATGTAGACCTGACATATAATAGTAGACCTGACATGTAGAACTGACATGTAACAGTAGACCTGACATGTAGAACTGACATGTAACAGTAGACCTGACATGTAACAGTAGACATGACATGTAACAGTAGACCTGACATGTAACAGTAGACCTGACATGTAACAGTAGACCTGACATGTAGACCTGACATGTAACAGTAGACCTAACATGTAGACCTGACATGTAACAGTAGACCTGACATGTAGACCTGACATGTAACAGTAGACCTGACATGTAGACCTGACATGTAACAGTAGACCTGACATGTAGACCTGACATGTAACAGTAGACCTGACATGTAACAGTAGACCTGACATGTAGACCTGCCATGTAACAGTAGACCTGACATGTAGACCTGACAGGTAACAGTAGACCTGACATGTAACAGTAGACCTGACATGTAACAGTAGACCTGACATGTAACAGTAGACCTGACATGTAACAGTAGACCTGACATGTAGCAGTAGACCTGACATGTAGACCTGACATATAATAGTAGACCTGACATGTAGAACTGACATGTAACAGTAGACCTGACATGTAGAACTGACATGTAACAGTAGACCTGACATGTAACAGTAGACATGACATGTAACAGTAGACCTGACATGTAACAGTAGACCTGACATGTAGACCTGACATGTAACAGTAGACCTAACATGTAGACCTGACATGTAACAGTAGACCTGACATGTAACAGTAGACCTGACATGTAGACCTGACATGTAACAGTAGACCTGACATGTAGACCTGACATTTAGATCTGACATGTAACAGTAGACCTGACATGTAACAGTAGACAGGACATGTAGACCTGCCATGTAACAGTAGACCTGACATGTAACAGTAGACCTGACATGTAACAGTAGACCTGACATATAGACCTGACATGTAACAGTAGACCTAACATGTAACAGTACACCTGACATGTAACAGTAGACCTGACATGAAACAGTAGACCTGCCATGTATCAGTAGACCTGACATGTATAACAGTAGACCTGCCATGTAACAGTAGACCTGCCATGTAGACCTGACATGTAACAGTAGACCTGACATGTAACAGTACACCTGACATGTAGACCTGACATGTAACAGTAGACCTGACATGTAGACCTGCCATGTAACAGTAGACCTGACATGTAGACCTGACATGTAACAGTAGACCTGACATGTAGACCTGACATGTAACAGTAGACCTGACATGAAGCAGTAGACCTGACATGTAGAACTGACATGTAACAGTAGACCTGACATGTAACAGTAGACCTGACATGTAGGCCTGCCATGTAACAGTAGACCTGACATGTAACAGTAGACCTGACATGTAACAGTAGACCTGACATGTAGACCTGACATGTAACAGTAGACCTGACATGTAACACTAGACCTGACATGTAACAGTAGACCTGACATGTAACAGTATACCTGACATGTAACAGTAGACCTGACATGTAGACCTGCCATGTAACAGTAGACCTGACATGTAGACCTGACGTGTAACAGTAGACCTGACATGTAGACCTGACATGTAACAGTAGACCTGACATGTAACAGTAGACCTGACATGTAGACCTGACATGTAACAGTAGACCTGACATGTAGACCTGACATTTAGATCTGACATGTAACAGTAGACCTGACATGTAACAGTAGACAGGACATGTAGACCTGCCATGTAACAGTAGACCTGACATGTAACAGTAGACCTGACATGTAACAGTAGACCTGACATATAGACCTGACATGTAACAGTAGACCTGACATGTAACAGTACACCTGACATGTAACAGTAGACCTGACATGAAACAGTAGACCTGCCATGTATCAGTAGACCTGACATGTATAACAGTAGACCTGCCATGTAACAGTAGACCTGCCATGTAGACCTGACATGTAACAGTAGACCTGACATGTAACAGTACACCTGACATGTAGACCTGACATGTAACAGTAGACCTGACATGTAGACCTGCCATGTAACAGTAGACCTGACATGTAGACCTGACGTGTAACAGTAGACCTGACATGTAGACCTGACATGTAACAGTAGACCTGACATGAAGCAGTAGACCTGACATGTAGAACTGACATGTAACAGTAGACCTGACATGTAACAGTAGACCTGACATGTAGGCCTGCCATGTAACAGTAGACCTGACATGTAACAGTAGACCTGACATGTAACAGTAGACCTGACATGTAGACCTGACATGTAACAGTAGACCTGACATGTAACAGTAGACCTGACATGTAACAGTAGACCTGACATGTAACAGTATACCTGACATGTAACAGTAGACCTGACATGTAGACCTGCCATGTAACAGTAGACCTGACATGTAGACCTGACGTGTAACAGTAGACCTGACATGTAGACCTGACATGTAACAGTAGACCTGACATGTAACAGTAGAGCTGACATGTAGACCTGCCATGTAACAGTAGACCTGACATGTAACAGTAGACCTGACATGTAACAGTAGACCTGACATGTAACAGTAGACCTGACATGTAACAGTAGACCTGACATGTAACAGTAGACCTGACATGTAGACCTGACATGTAACAGTAGACCTGACATGTAACAGTAGACCTGACATGTAGACCTGCCATGTAACAGTAGACCTGACATGTAGACCTGACATGTAACAGTAGACCTGACATGTAGACCTGACGTGTAACAGTAGACCTGACATGTAGACCTGACATATAACAGTAGAGCTGACATGTAGACCTGCCATGTAACAGTAGACCTGACATGTAACAGTAGACCTGACATTTAACAGTAGACCTGATATTTAGCAGTAGATCTGACATGTAGACCTGACATGTAATAGTAGACCTGACATGTAGAACTGACATGTAACAATAGACCTGACATGTAGACCTGACATGTAGAGCTGACATGTAACAGTAGACCTGACATGTAACAGTAGACATGACATGTAACAGTAGACCTGACATGTAACAGTAGACCTGACATGTAACAGTAGACCTGACATGTAACAGTAGACCTGACATGTAACAGTAGACCTGACATGTAACAGTAGACCTGATATGTAACAGTAGACCTGACATGTAACAGTAGACCTGACATGTAACAGTAGACCTGACATGTAACAGTAGACCTGATATGTAGACCTGACATGTAATAGTAGACCTGACATGTAGAACTGACATGTAGAACTGACATGTAACAGTAGACCTGACATGTAGACCTGAAATGTAACAGTAGACCTGACATTTAACAGTAGACCTGACATGTAGACCTGACATGTAACAGTAGACCTGACATGTAGATCTGAAATGTAACAGTAGACCTGACATGTAACAGTAGACCTGACATGTAGACCTGCCATGTAATAGTAGACCTGACATGTAGAACTGACATGTAGAACTGACATGTAACAGTAGACCTGACATGTAGACCTGAAATGTAACAGTAGACCTGACATTTAACAGTAGACCTGACATGTAGACCTGACATGTAACAGTAGACCTGACATGTAGATCTGAAATGTAACAGTAGACCTGACATGTAACAGTAGAACTGACATGTAACAGTAGACCTGACATGTAGACCTGAAATGTAACAGTAGACCTGACATTTAACAGTAGACCTGACATGTAGACCTGACATGTAACAGTAGACCTGACATGTAGACCTGACATGTAACAGTAGACCTGACATGAAGCAGTAGACCTGACATGTAGAACTGACATGTAACAGTAGACCTGACATGTAACAGTAGACCTGACATGTAGGCCTGCCATGTAACAGTAGACCTGACATGTAACAGTAGACCTGACATGTAACAGTAGACCTGACATGTAGACCTGACATGTAACAGTAGACCTGACATGTAACAGTAGACCTGACATGTAGACCTGACATGTAACAGTAGACCTGACATGAAGACCTGCCATGTAACAGTAGACCTGACATGTAGACCTGACATGTAACAGTAGACCTGACATGTAGACCTGACGTGTAACAGTAGACCTGACATGTAACAGTAGACCTGACATGTAACAGTATACCTGACATGTAACAGTAGACCTGACATGTAGACCTGCCATGTAACAGTAGACCTGACATGTAGACCTGACGTGTAACAGTAGACCTGACATGTAGACCTGACATGTAACAGTAGACCTGACATGTAACAGTAGAGCTGACATGTAGACCTGCCATGTAACAGTAGACCTGACATGTAACAGTAGACCTGACATGAAGACCTGCCATGTAACAGTAGACCTGACATGAAGACCTGACATGTAACAGTAGACCTGACATGAAGACCTGCCATGTAACAGTAGACCTGACATATAGACCTGACATGTAACAGTAGACCTGACATGTAACAGTAGACCTGACATGTAACAGTATACCTGACATGTAACAGTAGACCTGACATGTAGACCTGCCATGTAACAGTAGACCTGACATGTAGACCTGACGTGTAACAGTAGACCTGACATGTAGACCTGACATGTAACAGTAGACCTGACATGTAACAGTAGAGCTGACATGTAGACCTGCCATGTAACAGTAGACCTGACATGTAACAGTAGACCTGACATGTAACAGTAGACCTGACATGTAACAGTAGACCTGACATGTAACAGTAGACCTGACATGTAACAGTAGACCTGACATGTAGACCTGACATGTAACAGTAGACCTGACATGTAACAGTAGACCTGACATGTAGACCTGCCATGTAACAGTAGACCTGACATGTAGACCTGACATGTAACAGTAGACCTGACATGTAGACCTGACGTGTAACAGTAGACCTGACATGTAGACCTGACATATAACAGTAGAGCTGACATGTAGACCTGCCATGTAACAGTAGACCTGACATGTAACAGTAGACCTGATATGTAGCAGTAGATCTGACATGTAGACCTGACATGTAATAGTAGACCTGACATGTAGAACTGACATGTAACAATAGACCTGACATGTAGACCTGACATGTAGATCTGACATGTAACAGTAGACCTGACATGTAACAGTAGACATGACATGTAACAGTAGACCTGACATGTAACAGTAGACCTGACATGTAACAGTAGACCTGACATGTAGACCTGACATGTAACAGTAGACATGACATGTAACAGTAGACCTGACATGTAACAGTAGACATGACATGTAACAGTAGACCTGACATGTAACAGTAGACCTGACATGTAGACCTGACATGTAGAACTGACATGTAACAGTAGACCTGACATGTAGACCTGAAATGTAACAGTAGACCTGACATTTAACAGTAGACCTGACATGTAGACCTGTCATGTAACAGTAGACCTGACATGTAGATCTGAAATGTAACAGTAGACCTGACATGTAACAGTAGACCTGACATGTAACAGTAGACCTGACATGTAGACCTGAAATGTAACAGTAGACCTGACATTTAACAGTAGACCTGACATGTAGACCTGACATGTAACAGTAGACCTGACATGTAGACCTGACATGTAACAGTAGACCTGACATGTAGACCTGACATGTAACAGTAGACCTGACCTGTAACAGAATAATCTATATTGGGTATGTCGTTCAGGTGTTCACCTGGTCTGTAAGATTATTGGATCTGAATTACAGATGTGGACGTGTTTTGAATGAATGTTGAGGCTTTAGCCCTGGGATAGACCTGTTTTATATAACTATCTCCATGGATTGACCTGGTTTACATGATGATGGGGTTTAGTAATCCACAAGGCTTATACAGGTAAATGGTCTTGATGTACGTTTACTGCCCATGCATTCCCATTCTGGCAACAAGTTTGTGGTAGTAAAAAAGTGAATGGGGATGGGGAAAATCTCCCTCTTCTCCCTCCTCTCTCCTCTCCCTCCTCTCGTTCCTCCCTTTTCCCTCCTCTTCCTCCTCCCTCCTCCTTCCTGCTCTCTTCCTGCCTCTTCCCTCCTCTTCCTCCTCCCTCCTCCTTCCTGCTCTCTTCCTGCCTCTTCCCTCCTCTTCCTCCTCCCTGCTCTCATTCCTGCCTCCTCTTCCCTCCTTCCTGCTCTCTATTTTTTATTTAACCTTTATTTAATTAAGCAAGTCAGTTAAGAACCAGTTCTTATTTACATTGACGTCCTACCAAAAGGCAAAAGGCCCCCTGCCGGGGCCTCTACTCTCCCCCTCCCTGCTCTCTTCTCTACCTCCTCCCTACTGCTTCTTCCTCCCAGCTCTCTCTACTCTCCCTACTCTCCCAGCTCTCCCTACTCTCCCAGCTCTCCCTGCTCTCCCTGCTCTCCCAGCTCTCCCAGCTCTCCCTCCTCTCCCTACTCTCCCAGCTCTCCCTGCTCTCCCTACTCTCCCTCCTCTCCCAGCTCTCCCTACTCTCCCTCCTCTCCCAGCTCTCCCTACTCTCCCAGCTCTCCCTGCTCTCCCTCCTCCCTACATACCATAGGTTGTCCATCATCGTTCCATAATTCTCCACAGATGAGACCCACTTCTCTCATACTGACAAAATTACAATATTTTAATCTGTGGAGAATTATGGAACGATGATGGACAACCTATGGTATGATGGGGCCGTGGTAAATTAATTCATTAATGAAAGCGTGAATGAATTAATAAATGATCGTGTGAGGTAATGAATACAGGTGTGAATGAAGCGATGAGTGAATGTGTGAATGAATTAATCAATGAATAAATTTGTGAATGAGTTCCATTGCTAAATCTTAAAATGCTCTTTCCCTTTGCAGTTAAACCAACGGTCATAGATGTGGACATCTATGTGAACAGCATTGGACCGGTGTCATCCATAGATATGGTATGATAATAATTATATTAATAATCATTTGTTGTGCTGAATGCAGATTGAAATGTTGAGCCTGTACACACACACACACACACACACACACACACACACACACACATACACACACACACACACACACACACACACACACACTAGAGCTCTGCTACCCAACCAGAGCCCGGTTAGGTGGGGCCTGTTTTTTCATCCACAACTAGCTAGCGTATCATTTAAAAAAAATACTAAAATGACTTGATTTCTGGACCAGTGTCAGTTTGCTCCTGCTCTGCTGCACCAGCAGTGCACCTCTCCTGATGTGATGTAGTCTACAACATGTGTGTGTGTCTGGTGGTTGTTGCTGATGCTAGCTACTAGTCGCAGTCGTCGCTATGGATACGGATGAAGTGAAATTGAAACTCAAAATCCCAAATGACATTTTGGAAAATCTTTTGATTTAGTTGCTGAAACTAAGATGCCCACAAGCCATGTGAAGTGTCGAGCTTCCCCCCCCCCCCCCCCCCTCGATTTTGAAATATGATAGCTAGAGAACCGGCACCTCCTCTCTCCAGTGCCACGCTAACCGAGGATGCAGCGGCCGCTGCGCAACAGGAGCAGTCTGTAACAAAGCATGACATCATTTCTCTCTGCCCCAAGGCAGTTACTGGCTAAAGTCAAATCAGGAACCTAAAAACAAATGTGTAGCTTTCTGTAGCAGGATATTAAGCCCTTTCACACAGTTCAAGGAAGTGGTTTTCTTGATTTAGCTCAGGAGCTAATAAACGTGGACTAGTCATGGACGCATCCCCCATTGACACTGTGCTCCCTGACCCCACAAACCATATCACGGAGGTGCCACAAACATGCTGCTGAAAAGAGGATTGAGGTGGTTGCCAATATTACCAAGCAATGGCTGGTGTAAATGACTTGGGGGGGTCCACGTATATGTCGATTATCGTAAGGTTAACTACATGGCAATAACCTGCCATTACATTGAGTTCCAGCTGAAAAGCAGAGTGCTAGCTAAAGGGATGTCGTCGTCATCGTCGTCGTCCCCCCCAGAAGATGAGAAAACATAGTAAGATGAATCATGACTGTGCTTTTTTTTCGATCCGAAAAAAGGGGGGGGATCCATATTAATTCCAATGATTTTGGAATATAACGTTCAACGAGTAGGTGTCCACATACCATTGGTCAGGTGGTATATTTGTACTGAATAGCCCACTGAAAAGGGTTTTTGGGGGGCCGCCGTGCCGAATTAGTTAAAGTTCTGGAGGCCTATTTAACCCGTTATTGCTGGTTCTGAATAACAGTGGTGAAACACAGAACATATCCACAACAAACAGCACTCAAAACTCCAAGCAGAATAATACATTATTATGATACATTATTATGATTCATTATTATGATTCATTTTTATGATTCATTTTCTCCACTCTTATTGTGTGCTCTGGTGCTGGTTTATCATCAAGGATCTCGCTGTACTTTGCTCCGTTCATCTTTCTCTCGATCCTGACTAGTCTCCCAGTCCCTGCCGCTGAAAAACATCCCCACAGCATGATGCTGCCACCACCATGCTTCACCGTAGGGATGGTGCCCTGTTTCCTCCAGACGTGACGCTTGGCATTCAGGCCAAAGAGTTCAACCTTGGTTTCATCAGACCAAACAATCTTGTTTCTCATGGTCTGAGAGTCTTTAGGTGCCTTTTGGCGAACTCAAAACGGCTGTTGTGCCTTTCACTGAGGAGTGGCTTCCGTCTGGCCACTCTGACAAATAAATTCTGTAAAAAAAAAACATAAAAGAAAAGTATAGGTCTGTCGTCATTCTCTTTTGAAAACCAAATGCTTGAAAGGAAAACAGTTCACAAATTAAAGTAATGTAGTATGTGGGGAATAGTGCACCATGGACAGCTTTACTAAACCAATGGACAGCTTTATAAATCAGATGGACAGCTTTACAAAACAGATGGACAGCTTTACTAAACAGATGGACAGCTTTACTAAACAGATGGACAGCTTTACGAAACAGATGGACAGCTTTACGAAACAGATGGACAGCTTTACGAAACAGATGGACAGCTTTACGAAACAGATGGACAGCTTTACAAAGCAATTAAAGCCAATGAAGTCATAACAAGGCCAACTTTAAATGCTGACATGGATAAACCAGAAGTGTCTCAGGCCAGAGGCTATACTGTAGCTCCCAGATATGTGTCTTTACAGCTTACTGGAGACATAACTGTGTTGTGATCTCTCAACCTAACAGTGTTGTGATGGATAAACCTAACTGTGTTGGGATGGCTTAACCTAACTGTGTTGGGATGGCTAAACCTAACAGTGTTGTGATGGCTCAACCTAACTGTGTTGTGATGGTTAACCACTGGTACCATTAATGCTGGTTAGTGCTAAGTTGACCACCAGAGGGTGTCTATGAGAAGCATTTGATTGTCTTCAATAATGGCTGTACTAGAGAATGCAGGCATGCAGGAGAACGGGGTTCAATTCCCCGACAGGGAGGAAGGAGTAGGCTGTCCTTTTAAATAAGAATTTGTTCTTAACTGATTTCAAATGTGTTATTTCATAGTTTTGATGGCTTCACTATTATTCTACAATGTAGAAAATAGTAAAAATAAAGAAAACCCCTACAATGAGTAGGTGTGCAAACTGTTGACTGGTACTGTATCAATTAATATTATTAATATTGTGGTGTTTCTATTCCAAGGAAAATGAAAAAGCCCTCTGGGTTTCTGTTAGGATGGAACGGAAAATATGGCGCTGTACAACATGATGGCCGGGAGTACAGTACTGGGCTATTAAGCTAAACAAAATCCAGTCTCCTGCGGGCACATAGGAGACCGGGGTTCAAGCATGGCTGTACTAGAGAATGCAGGCACGCGGGAGAACAGGGTTCAATTCCCCGACAGGAAGGAAGGAGTAGGCTGTCCTTGTAAATACTAATATGTTCTTAACTGACTTTCATAGTTAAATAAAGGTTACACTAAGAGCATAACATTTCCACACCCTAATTGTAGTGTAACCAATACCCAAACAGAGATTCAGTGAAAATAAAAACATAAAAAATCTCATTGATTTACTAAGCTCAGTCCCCGTGCTTGTCTCAGAGCAGCGCGAATTGGTGCTGTAATAGTTGTAGGCGTTTGCTTCTAACTTCAATATGCTCATTCAATGAATAAGACCTACACCAGGTAGACTAGATGTGGTGGGTGTGACCGAGGTAGACTAGATGTGGTGGGTGTGACCAAGGTAGACTAGATGTGGTGGGTGTGACCGAGGTAGACTAGATGTGGTGGGTGTGACCAAGGTAGACTAGATGTGGTGGGTGTGACCGAGGTAGACATGAGGTGGGTGTGACCGAGGTAGACTAGATGTGGTGGGTGTTACCGAGGTAGACTAGATGTGGTGGGTGTGACCGAGGTAGATAGAGGTGGGTGTGACCGAGGTAGACTAGATGCGGTGGGTGTGACCAAGGTAGACTAGATGTGGTGGGTGTGACCCGAGGTTGACTAGATGTGGTGGGTGTGACCCGAAGTAGACTAGATGTGGTGGGTGTGACCGAGGTAGATAGAGGTGGGTGTGACCGAGGTAGACTAGATGCGGTGGGTGTGACCAAGGTAGACTAGATGTGGTGGGTGTGACCCGAGGTAGACTAGATGTGGTGGGTGTGACCGAGGTAGACTAGAGGTGTTTGGCGTAAAAGCAACACAGCTGAACACACCATCCCCATTTCTCGATGTACAAAACTGATAGAGACATACCCCAAGCGACTTACAGCTGTAATCGCAGCAAAAGGTGGCGCTACAAAGTATTAACTTAAGGGGGCTGAATAATTTTGCACGCCCAATTTTTCAGTTTTTGATTTGTTAAAAAAGTTTGAAATATCCAATAAATGTCGTTCCACTTCATGATTGTGTCCCACTTGTTGTTGATTCTTCACAAAAAAATACAGTTTTATATCTTTATGTTTGAAGCCTGAAATGTGGCAAAAGGTCGCAAAGTTCAAGGGGGCCGAATACTTTCGCAAGGCACTGTACATAGTCACTCGGTGGACTTTCGATGTTTCCATTCAGTCATACATCATCAGATAACATGGCACTAGGCTAGATTTGTTTCCTACCAACCTAAGGATTCATTTTGATTTCCAGTTTCACTGACTCACCCATTGATGCCCAGCTCACTCGCTGGTGATGGCCTATGCGCTCGTGCCCTCTCTCGTTGTATTTTTTAAAACCATATTTGGAAGCCTGCAGCTGACAGATTAGAGTCTTCTCTTTACAGCAGGAGCCATTTACTTTCCAACCTGTGTTTTCCTTCTATTGTAGACTATTTGAAATATTGTGAAAGGCCTGTTTTGCTACATGCTGTTTGTTCACTGACAGATTTTCTGCGCGTTCCCGACTGTGGGCTAGGCCTTGTTATGTTATTGGGCTACACTCCACAGCTAGGCTTTTTTTTCTCTTCAAGGTAGCTATTTATCCTCTGTGGATAAATTATAGGCCTTCTCGTGGTGTAGTAGGATATTCTGAATTATTGAATGTCTTTCTGAACAAACAGCAGAACAGTTATTTAAATTGATCAGGTGTGCTGCAGTTCCACCAGAACCCTTCGCACAGCTATGATTCTATAAGGAAACAAACGATGAAGTGCAATGCTAGAGAGCAGAAGGAGAGAGATCATAGAAAGTGAATCTCATTGTAGTTCTGTGAGAGATACGGTGGGGGACTCAAATTAACTTTGATTGGGTTTATTTGAATTTGGAGTTTAGAGTTGAGAGAGATAACTGAGAGAACTTTAAGCCAAATACTATGAAACATCCCTCTGAGAACACCGTGGGTAAAGATCATCTCTGGTGGAGTTCTGGAACTCTCTCTTCCTATGAGGAGGGAGTGATGCTACTGATAATGAGGTGTAGTCTAACTACCATCTACTCTGAGGAGGGAGAGACACTACTGATAATGAAGTGTAGTCTGACTGCCATCTGCTCTGAGGAGGGAGAGACACTACTGATAATGAGGTGTAGTCTAACTAGCATCTGCTCTGAGGAGGGAGAGATACTGCTGATAATGAGGTGTAGTCTAACTACCATCTGTTCTGAGGAGGGAGCAACACTACTGATAATGAGGTGTAGTCTGACTACCATCTGCTCTGAGGAGGGAGAGATACTGCTGATAATGAGGTGTAGTCTAACTACCATTTGCTCTGAGGAGGGAGAGATACTTCTAATAATGAGGTGTAGTCTAACTACCATATGCTCTGAGGAGGGAGAGATACTACTGATAATGAGGTGTAGTCTGACTACCATCTACTCTGAGGAGGGAGCGACACTACTGATAATGAGGTGTAGTCTAACTACCATCTGCTCTGAGGAGGGAGAGATACTACTGATAATGAGGTGTAGTCTAACTACCATCTGCTCTGAGGAGGGAGAGATACTTTTGACAATGAGGTGTAGTCTGACTACCAACAGTAATCTGTTGTTAATGGAACAGGAGAGGATGATGAGGACACAGAACCTCTACTTTAACAGGAGAGGAGGATGTTATGATGAGGACAGAGAACCTCTACTTTAACAGGAGAGGATGATGTTATGATGAGGACAGAGAACCTCTACTTTAACAGGATAGGATGATGTTATGATGAGGACACAGAACCTTTACGTTAACAGGAGAGGATGATGTTATGATGAGGACACAGAACCTCTACTTTAACAGGAGAGGATGATGTTATGATGAGGACAGAGAACCTCTACTTTAACAGGATAGGATGATGTTATGATGAGGACACAGAACCTTTACGTTAACAGGAGAGGATGATGTTATGATGAGGACACAGAACCTCTATTTTAACAGGAGAGGATGATGAGGACACATAACCTCTACTTTAACAGGAGAGGATGATGAGGACACAGAACCTCTACTTTAACAGGAGAGGATGATGTTATGATGAGGACACAGAACCTCTACTTTAACAGGAGAGGATGATGTTATGATGAGGACACAGAACCTCTACTTTAACAGGGGAGGATGATGTTATGATGAGGACAGATAACCTCTACTTTAACAGGAGAGGGTGATGTTATGATGAGGACAGAGAACCTCTACTTTAACAGGAGAGGGTGATGTTATGATGAGGACAGAGAATCTCTACTCTAACAGGAGAGGATACAATTAATATACGTTTGAAGTTTACATACACCTTAGCCAAATACATTTAAACTCAGTTTTTCACAATTCCTGACATTTAATCCCAGTAAATATTTCCTGTTTTAGGTCAGTTAGGATCACCACTTTATTTTAAGAATGTGAAGTGTCAGAATAATAGTAGAGAGAATGAATTAAACTTTTATTTATTTAATCTCATTCCCAGTGGGTCAAAAGTTTACATGAACTCAATTATTATTTGGTAGCATTGCCTTAACATTGTTTAATTAAAACCTGTTATGGCTGCATCCCTTTGTTCTCAATTTCTGCCTGAAGACATACCCTAATCTAACTGCCTGTAGCTCAGCCCCAGATGCAGAAGACATACCCAAATCTAACTGCCTGTAGCTCAGCCCCAGAGGCAGAAGACATACCCTCATCTAACTGCCTGTAGCTCAGCCCCAGAGGCAGAAGACATACCCTCATCTAACTGCCTGTAGCTCAGCCCCAGAGGCAGAAGACATACCCTAATCTAACTGCCTGTAGCTCAGCCCCAGAGGCAGAAGACATACCCTCATCTAACTGCCTGTAGCTCAGCCCCAGAGGCAGAAGACATACCCTAATCTAACTGCCTGTAGCTCAGCCCCAGAGGCAGAAGACATACCCTCATCTAACTGCCTGTAGCTCAGCCCCAGAGGCAAGGATATGTATATTCTTGGTATCATTTTAATGGAAACATTCTGAAGTTTGTGGAAATGTTAATTGAATGTAGGAGAATAGTAGATCTGGTGGAAGAAAAGCGAAAGAAAGAGCATACTTTTTCTGTTTGTTATTGTTGTAGAATCATCTTTCACATGTACTAGAATAGCCACACAGTCAGATAGGACGCTGGATATCATTTTGATGGATAACACAAGAGGGCAACTGTAGGTGTGCAAAGTTTCAGACTGATAACTTCAGGAATGGGTGAGCTACATGACATTTAGCATGAAGTCACCCAGGTGTCCCACACAAGTTGCCCAAATGTACCCAAGTGGCCGAATTGGTGAAATGACCTATAACTATATACAGCAGTGCAAATAACTATATACAACATATCAAAAAGCAATTCTAACACACACACAAAAAAATGTTTAAAAAAATATTAGAAAATAAATATACAAAAAAAAAAACAGTACACCCCTTGGAAGTCCTCGTCATAATATGTTGCTGCCTGTGCCATGTCCCATAGCAGTCTCTTTCTGATGTAAAGCAGAGGCAAACTGAACAAGTGGTGCATTTCATGCGACGCAGAACACAACGACGCCTCCATGCTGTGCCCTTTTGGCCCTGAGGCACAGTCATGCCTGCAGTAATGAACTGTGGCATATGAACACCACTGGGGGCACAGGTAGAGCAGGCAGTTTGGCACCGGGGGCTCACAGTCGGAGTCGCTATCACTGTGAAAGAAAACATTAAAAAAAATAATTGTATTGTATGAGCCTTTTATCATCACATAAAATAAACAGATATGTATTGTATAGAGCAGAGGGAACAGTCACTAAGGTGTTCCATTCAACTCCGGCCATTGTTGTATATACAGTGCCTTGCGAAAGTATTCGGCCCCTTTGAACATTGCGACCTTTTGCCACATTTCAGGCTTCAAACATAAAGATATAAAATTGTATTTTTTTGTGAAGAATCAACAACAAGTGGGACACAATCATGAAGTGGAACGACATTTATTGGATATTTTAAACTTTTTTAACAAATCAAAAACTGAAAAATTGGGCGTGCAAAATTATTCAGCCCCCTTAAGTTAATACTTTGTAGCGCCACCTTTTGCTGCGATTACAGCTGTAAGTCGCTTGGGGTATGTCTCTATCAGTTTTGCACATCGAGAGACTGACATTTTTTCCCATTCCTCCTTGCAAAACAGCTTGAGCTCAGTGAGGTTGGATGGAGAGCATTTGTGAACAGCAGTTTTCAGTTCTTTCCACAGATTCTCGATTGGATTCAGGTCTGGACTTTGACTTGGCCATTCTAACACCTGGATATGTTTATTTTTGAACCATTCCATTGTAGATTTTGCTTTATGTTTTGGATCATTGTCTTGTTGGAAGACAAATCTCCGTCCCAGTCTCAGGTCTATTGCAGACTCCATCAGGTTTTCTTCCAGAATGGTCCTGTATTTGGCTCCATCCGTCTTCCCATCAATTATAACCATCTTCCCTGTCCCTGCTGAAGAAAAGCAGGCCCAAACCATGATGCTGCCACCACCATGTTTGACAGTGGGGATGGTGTGTTCAGCTGTGTTGCTTTTACACCAAACATAACGTTTTGCATTGTTGCCAAAAAGTTAAATTTTGGTTTCATCTGACCAGAGCACCTTCTTCCACATGTTTGGTGTGTCTCCCAGGTGGCTTGTGGCAAACTTTAAACGACACTTTTTATGGATATCTTTAAGAAATGGCTTTCTTCTTGCCACTCTTCCATAAAGGCCAGATTTGTGCAATATACGACTGATTGTTGTCCTATGGACAGAGTCTCCCACCTCAGCTGTAGATCTCTGCAGTTCATCCAGAGTGATCATGGGCCTCTTGGCTGCATCTCTGATCAGTCTTCTCCTTGTATGAGCTGAAAGTTTAGAGGGACGGCCAGGTCTTGGTAGATTTGCAGTGGTCTGATACTCCTTCCTCCTCCTCCTTCACAACAGTATCTCGGACCTGCCTGGTGTGTTCCTTGTTCTTCATGATGCTCTCTGCGCTTTTAACGGACCTCTGAGACTATCACAGTGCAGGTGCATTTATACGGAGACTTGATTACACACAGGTGGATTGTATTTATCATCATTAGTCATTTAGTTCAAAATTGGATCATTCAGAGATCCTCACTGAACTTCTTGAGAGAGTTTGCTGCACTGAAAGTAAAGGGGCTGAATAATTTTGCTCGCCCAATTTTTCAGTTTTTGATTTGTTAAAAAAGTTTGAAATATCCAATAAATGTCGTTCCACTTCATGATTGTGTCCCACTTGTTGTTGATTCTTCACAAAAAAATACAGTTTTATATCTTTATGTTTGAAGCCTGAAATGTGGCAAAAGGTCGCAAAGTTCAAGGGGGCCGAATACTTTCGCAAGGCACTGTATCTATACACACACACACACACACCCAAACAAACCAACACACACAAACTACACTTTTCATTGCAAAAAAAAAAGTTTTTTTGTTTTAGATATAATATATATATATTTTTATTTTTCATAAAACGGCATTAGCACTTACCCGCCCAGAAGTACGTCCTGTCCTTGCAGAAACAGCTCCTCAGTTTGTTTGAATCATAACACTCCAAGATTCCTCAAACAGAAAATCTTTCTCACTTTCACTTTTTCACTTTAGAGTTTGACTTCGCTTTACATGAATTCTTCGCCATGATATCTTCAATGAAATCGTTGAGACTACAACTTTCCGAAATACAGCTGTGTGTTAAAAGCCTTACAGCAACTCCTCTGATCATCAAGGCGAGAATGTAGTTCCTTGCGCGTGCGATTACAACCAAGGAATTGTGGTCCAACCCCAAACCATTACATACTGGCGTTTACCTCAGCTCATTGGCTATCTACCCAGCTAGATTTCAAGAAGATCAGTGGTCATTGGGCAGAAATATAGTCAATCAATGAAGGTTCGCTAAAATTATTGGTGCGTAAGGTAGTCATTTATCGTTGTCTTCAAATCAGCTCACTTTGGTCAATACTCCCTGCAAAAAAACCAATGACTTTTGGCTGTGTTGCGAACATCCAGAGGAATGCACTGAAACCCACCATGACTAGATAAACAATTGTTTACATGGGCGAATCACGCCGAATGCTCTGTAAAAAATTGATAGAGATGGAATTAACGGCACAAACGGTTTACAAAATGTTTCGATTTAGGCAAAAAAATGGATTTTATCAAAGAAAACGGCACTTCATTTGATCAATGGGACACTCAGGAAGATGAATAAGAGCAAGATATCAGAATGTAAGTCATAATTTTACCTTCAGATGTGAATGTGTAAAAACTGTCATGGCGGAAAATGTTTCTGTTCTTGATTTCTCTTCTCAAACAAAAGCATGGGATTTGTTCTCTGTAATAGCTATTTTAAATTGGAAAACATAGTTTGATTACCAAGATTCTAATCTTTTGAAGGGTGTAAGAAACGTGCATTTTCAAGAATGTTTAATGTTACGAAATAGTATATTTAGTTGTCACTCTGAAATTTCCCCTGATGTTGGTCCCTGTACGGGGATCGCAGCCATAACAGGTTTTTAACTTGAGTCAAATATTTTGGGTAGCCTTCCACAAGCTTCCCACAATAAGTTGGGTGAAATGTAAGTCTTCTCGGTGTGTGTCCTCTATGTGTTGGTCTGGGGGGTGGATTGAGGTCAGGGCTTTGTGATGGCCACTCCAATACCTTGACTTTGTTGTCCTTAAGCCATTTTGCCAAGTATGCGTGGGGTCATTGTCCATTTGGAAGGCCCATTTGCAACCAAGCTTTAACTTCCTGACTGATGTCTTGAGAAGTTGCTTCAATATATTCACATCATTTTAGTACCTCATGATGCCATCTATTTTGTGAAGTGCTCCAGTCCCTCCTGCAGCACGGTATAGTTTGTTTGTTTTAAAATGTAGTGTTGTGTTCTCTCTGGTCGTGATGTTTGGTCCTCTTCATCCCTACCCGTCCCTGCAGGAGGCCTTTTGATAGGCCGTCATTGTAAATAAGACATTTGTTCTTAGCTGACTTGCCTAGTTAAATAAAGGTTACATACATGTTTTTATAAATAAATGAATACATTTAGGTCGCCACAGACTCGTACATGTCCCTGGGCCTGGAAATGATTCATTTCCCCCTCCAGGATGGAGAAGCTGTCTTCATTATAGTATGGGGATTCTAGTGGGGGGATATACTGTAGGATGGAGAAGCTGTCTTCATTAAAGTATGGGGGTTCTAGTGGGGGGATATACTGTAGGATGGAGAAGCTGTCTTCATTAAAGTATGGGGATTCTAGTGGGGAGATATACTGTAGGATGGAGAAGCTGTCTTCATTAAAGTGGGGGGGATATAGGTAGCACGCAGGAGGACATTTTTCTCTGTTGAGATCATTTCCTTTTGAATTTCTAGCCAAATGTGAAATGTTCCTGTTTTGATTAATTTAATGGAGTGAGTTAGGTCTGCTTTATACCAAATTAGCATACCCCCTGAGTCCCTTCCCTGTTTCACACCTGGAAGTTTGGTGGATGGGACTACCAGCTCTCTGTAACCTAGAGGGGAACCAGTGGGTCTGTCTCCTCTATACCATGTTTCTTGTAGAAATATACAATAAGTACAATGTCCGTAGTTCCGATTTCTTTTGTGAAGTCCAGGTTCCTGCTCTTTAGGCCAAAGGCAGTTGACCTCAGGCCTGGGATATTCCATGATGAGATAATGAAGGCTTTGTGTTCCATAGTGTCCAATGTTGTTAGTTGTGGGGTTTGGCCTCAGACCAGTAAGTGTGAGCAGAGCCTGCTGAGCATCTGGTACATGCCATTGGCTTGGACTAGTTTAAGAGTTGGGGTTGGGCCTGTTTGCCTTCTCACGGCCTGGGTGTATGTGAGACTTTCATGTTGAGGCCCTCATGTTGAGGCCCTCTTTGCGGGATTGGGGGGCATGGGGAGGGCAGGAGTGGCATACAGTATGTCTGATCTGAAGGGGCTTTAATGGGGTGTGGGCATGGTTGACTTGGGGGGGGGGGTCGATTGGCTGGGGTGGGGATGTGGATGTGTCTATTTGTGGATTTAAGTCATCTCGGTGTGTGTCCTCTATGTGTTGGTCCCCGGGGGGGGGGGGGGGGGGGGGGGGGGTGAACCTAGTTGGTCCTCAGACCAAAGGTCTAGGGTGCGCTGGGTGTATTATTATGTGGCTGGGTGAACCTAGTTGGTCCTCAGACAGAAGGTCTATGGCGCGCTGGGTATTTGGGCACCAAAGTTTAGACACTATGTGTTTTGGAAAAGGTCTCTCTGTCTCTCTCGCTCTCAATTCCAATTCAATTTAAGGGCGTTATTGGCAGTTAAACATATGTTAACAAAGCCAAAGCAAGTTAAATGGATAATAAACAATAGTACAGTAAACATTACTCTTACAAAATATCCAAAAAAAGAAAGAAATGTATTTTATTTATTATGTCTAAATACAGTGTTGTAATGATGTGCAAATAGAACAAAAGGGACAATAAATTAACATAAATATGGGTTGTATTTACAATGGTGTTTGTTCTTCACTGGTTTTCTTGTGGCAACAGGTCACAAATCTTTCTGCTGTGATGTCACTGTGGTATTTCACCCAATCGCTCTCTCACTCATGTATTTTGTCGTTTCTGCCTGGGGTTAAGTTGATTAGTTTGTTTCCTAGTTAGTCAGTCATTGTGTTGCCATAAGAACCTGATTTGAGTGGGATGGACTGTCTACCTCTTCCCTCCCTCACTTTTACAGTTGCTCAAAACAAGCCACTGATTTTAGTGATATAAAAAACATGATTTGATTGTGATGGACATTGAATACTAAAACGATAATTTACTGACAATTGACTGAACAATAAATTATTATTCAGAGGCACGTAGGGGTAGTTTTACTGGGTTAGCATTGTTAATAGCTTTCTGTAATTTGGTATGTACACTGTGCTGCCCAACTAATCACTGTCAGATTGGTCCTGTGTTTCCCCAGGGGGTAGGATCCCTGCTGCATAGCTCTATCATGGTAAATATGGCTTTAAGGAAAGCTATTTAGGTTTAATATTCCCCGCTGGTTAAGTGACTATGGAGTCCGTGACTACGTTCCCTATTCCCTATATAGTGCACTACTTTTGACCAGTGCCCATAGCTCTATGTGCCCTGGTCAGAATTAGTGCACTAAATCATAGGAGGATGCTGAGGGGAGGACGGCTCATAGTAATGTCTGGAATGGAGTGAATGGAATGGTATTAAATACATGGAAACCATGTGTTTGATGTGTTAAATATCATTCCATATATTCTGTTCCGGTCATTACTATGAGCCAATCTTTCCCTCTTCCTATGATATAGTGCACTAATTCTGACCAAGGTGCAATTTAGAACTGGGAAAGATTTTGTCACCAAAGCCCCATACATCTTAAACGCAAGTGAAACTAAATGCATTCTATTCAATCGATCACTGCCCGCACCTGCCCGCCCGTCCAGCATCACTACTCTGGACGGTTCTGACTTAGAATACGTGGACAACTACAAATACCTAGGTGTCTGGTTAGACTGTAAACTCTCCTTCCAGACTCACATTAAGCATCTCCAATCCAAAATTAAATCTAGAATCAGCTTCCTATATCGCAACAAAGCATCCTTCACTCATGCTGCCAAACATACCCTCGTAAAACTGACCTTCCTACCGATCCTCGACTTCGGTGATGTCATCTATAAAATAGCCTCCAACACCCTACTCAACAAATTGGATGCAGTCTATCACAGTGCCATCCGTTTAGTCCCCAAAGCCCCATACACTACCCACCATTGCAACCTGTACGCTCTCGTTGGTTGGCCCTTGCTTCATACTCGTCGCCAAATCCACTGGCTACAGGTTATCTACAAGTCTCTGCTAGGTAAAGCCCCGCCTTATCTCAGCTCACTGGTCACCATAGCAGCACCTTAAATAAAGGTGTTCTCAACTAGCCTACCTGGTTAAATAAAGGTGTTCTCAACTAGCCTACCTGGTTAAATAAAGGTGTTCTCAACTGGCCTACCTGGTTAAATAAAGGTGTTCTCAACTGACCTACCTGGTTAAATAAAGGTGAAATAAAAATGTAAAAATTAAAATTAAGGTGCATTCGGAAACTATTCAGACCTCTTCACCTTTTCCACATTTGTTACATTACAGCCTTATTCTAAAATGTATTAAATTGTTGTTCCCCCTCATCAATCTACACACCGTACCCCATAATGACAAAGCAGAAACAGGTTTTTAGAAATGTTTGCAAATGTATAAAAAAATATATAATAATATCACATTTGCATTTACTTTGTTAAAGCACCTTTGGCAGCGATTACAGCCTCACGTCTTCTTGGGTATGATGCTACAAGCTTGGCACACCTGTATTTGGGGAGTTTCTCCCATTCTTCTCTGCAGATCCTCAAGATCTGTCTGGTTGGATGGGGAGCGTTGCCAGACAGCTATTTTCAGGTCTCTCCAGAGATGTTAGATCGGGTTCAAGTCCGGGCTCTGGATGCGCTACTCAAGGACATTCAGAAACTTGTCCCAAAGCCACAGAGAGAGAGAGAGAGAGAGAGAGAGAAAAAAATATATATACCTTTTACTTTTTGACTTTCTTCAATGATACATCCTCATTTAATTGAATTAAAACCTCCCCATCCCACCACCCCAACCTTTTTAAAAACAAATATCCCCTGTACTGCATCCTCACCTTGCCCTCTCCCCCACGATACAAAACAACACCACACATCACAATAACCAAAACCTCGCCACTTCTACAACCGTATATCCAACCCGTCTTCCCCAGCTGTACAGATGCCCCCCCCCCCCCCCCCACACACACACCATATCCCCTTGAAACATCTACTCACTTTATATCATTTTATAGAACTCAAATTCCACGCAGAGACCACCACATTAAATAACATTAAATAATAGTAAAGGGTCTGTTATTTCCCCATCTTTCACTCTGTGTTGTCTGTTCACACTGCTATGCTTTATCTTGGCCAGGTCGCAGTTGCAAATGAGAACTTGTTCTCAACTAGCCTACCTGGTTAAATAAAGGTGAAATAAAAAATAAATAAAAAAAAAACAGAAAATTCAACAACACACATTCGGCTTTTTCCTTATTCGAATACCTGTACCCCATTATGAACATCCCAACAGTCAACTCCTTCCCCAACAGAGACATTTGTGACATTTAGCTGGCTAACACAGGCAACACATGATTCACCGTTTCACTCATGACACAGAAAGTATACCCCTGTCCGACTCACGGGTCAACCAGCTGTTAGTGGCCAGGGCTCCATGTAGAACCCTCCACTGGAGGTCCCCTGACCTCTGTGTTACTTTGTAGAGCCCCCTCCATCTAAAACCCACCATACACTCCATCCCACATAGCCCCTGTCACTGATGTGCCTTGATTCCTTTTAGGCTCCTAATGTTCCTTAACACAGAGGGTGTAGAGGGCTTTTACAACCCACCCCCTCAAACTCCCCCCAGGCTCAGAGTGTTCAAATCTAACAAGTCCTCCAGACCCCCTTGCCAGTCCCCAGTCTCTGCCGTCAACTGCAGTGGCGGAAACATTGGTGGCCCCTCTCCCTTTGGCCTCTCAAACATCCCCCTTACCGGCCCAGACAGTGCCTCCTGGACTTCCTCCAGGAGCCCCTCCAGCAGCCTAAGAGACGTTATTCCTGTTTGTTGTGGACTTCTGTGTTTTCCACCCCTCCTCCCCCAGCAGCTGCAGGTCACCCTGCCATAGTAAAGCCGCTGCCATCAGTTGCCTCTTCAGGATGGCTGGGTTGTTGAAGATAGGCTACTCCCACACCCCAGCCCAGCCTCCACAACCCCTTCTTGTGTGGGCCTAACAGCTTCCAGGCCCTCAGCACTGCAGAGTAAAAATCAGAGTACCTGCTGTACTGAGCCTCTCCAGCATCATCAGGATCAGCTGCCGGTCCAACCCTAATCCACCAACTCTCCTCAGCAGCACGCATGCTGGTTCCCTCCAGCCAACATCAGTATGGTGCAGCAGTCTCTGCACCGCCTTTAGTCGGAATGCAGCCACCCTGCTCTCCGGTTCAACCAGGCCCTGTCCTCCTTCGTGGACGGACATATACAACACTGCTGCCTTCAGCCAATGATGGCCCAGACAGAAAACATCTGCCAGCTACGAGCAGACCGGCAGGGAGGGGTGAGGACAGACTGTTTATGGAGCCACAGGGAAGATGCCTCCAGGTTGTTGATTATCAGCATCCTCACTTTATATGACACTTGGGACAGGAAACACATCCACATGGCCAGTCTTGACACCACTGCCTGTGACAGCCCCTCCCAGTTCTTCCTGACCCACCTCTCTGAGCCCAGGGGGGGGCTATCCTTCCATGCCCCACATAACAGAGCTTTGCTCTTGCCCCTGTTCACCTTCGCTGACGAAACTCTTCCCTACCCCTTGCACTAGTCTCTAGTGCCGGCGTATCCTGCCCATCCCTGACCATCACAGAAACGTCACCTGCATTCGCCAACACTGCTATGCCTGTCAACACAGCCATGCCTGTCCAGCACACTTCCTGCAATCTCCTGCATAGCAGGCCCAAAAAAGGCTCAATGGCTAGTGTATATAATAGCTCCGATAGAGGGCATCCTTGTCTAATGCCCCGCTTCACCCAGACCGGCCTACTGAGCCCCCCTCCCACCTTGACAATACATGAAGTCCCAGCATACAACATCTTCACACAGGCCAAAAACCTTTCCCCAAACACAGACATCACATTAACCAGATACTCATGGTCCACTCTATCAAAAGCCTTCTCTTGATCTAAAGAGACCAGTCCAAAGTCCACATTAGAACCTCTCTACAAGTCCAACATGTCCCTGATTAAGAACAAGTTGTCCGTGATTGACTGTCCCGGTACACAAGATGTCTGGTCCTTGTGTACTATAGAGTCCAGATGGGACTTCAGTCTGTTAGCGAGACGCTTGGCAAATATCTTATAGTCTGCATAGAACAATGCCACAGGCCTCAGGTTCTTAAGTTTACACAAGTCCCCTTTCTTGGGCAGGAGAGTCAGAGCCTCCCGACGACAGCTCTTCGGCAACTTCCTACTTCGACGCACTAACACGCAAAAGAAGTCCAGTCCAATTATTCCCCGGAATTCTTTATAAAACCATCCAGTCCATCGAGCCCCGGGGGACATCTGGGTTACGGCCTCTGCCTGTTCATGGGACAACCCTCTGTGCCAGAGAGAGCTTAGGGAGATCTGCAAACAAAATCTGAGCACACATAGGATCACACAGTTCTGCCCTATACAAGTCAGTATAAATCTCCACAGTCTGCTCCTGCATCTGTCCCACCACAGAGGTCACCCGCCCATCAGACAGCCGTAGACAATGCATATTCTCAGCTTCACCACTCTGTTTTTCCAAACCAAAGAAGAAGGAGCTGGAGCATCCATCTCCTTGAGCATCTTTAACCTGGACAAAACTGCCCAGGTCCCTACGTATTTCAGTTAAATTAGCTTGGAGGCCTACATTGCCTTGCCCCACCAGCTCTGCCTCCACCTCACTAATACTACGCTCGAGCTCCCCCAATACTCTCCTAGTCTCTGAGGATGAGAGAGCTGTATGCTGTTGACAAATAGAAAATGAAGTATTGAAAAAAGACCAAAAGACCAAAAGTAAGGACAGAGCCCTCCACACGGTCTCTCAACTACAAAACACTCCCAGCATGCACAGAGAGAGAGAGAGAAAGAGAGAGAGAAAGAGACGGCACCCTATTCTGGTCAAATGTAGTGCACTATTTAGGGAATGGGGGACCATTTAGGCTGCAGCATGAGTCTTTCTTTCTCCCTCTGCCTTAAGTCCCGATACACTCCATCGGCCAGAAGCTTCCCTCTTCAAACTGTGTAATGATGAAATGGACAGCGTGCTGCGTCTCGTTGCTCACTTAGAATATACATCATGACTTCTCTGGAGGGGGAGAGGGAGAGAGAGCAAGAAACCAGGTCACTACAGTCCCACTGTAGGGAAACAAGTTTGTGTGTGTGTGTGTGTCTGTGTGTTCATATAGACACACTACATCTTCACAACAGTCCCAGCAATGTTTCACGTCAACCATCGAGGTATGATGAGCCCTAGTCAGCTAGTTAACCATCTATACTTCTAGTGAGCCCTACTCAGCCAGCTAACCAGCAGAAAACATCAACAGAAAACATTGTAACATTTTGTGCAACAACAGAAAATGACATTATTTTAACAGTTTTAGAAACTTCAGAGTGTTTTCTATCCAAATCTACCAATTATATACATATCCTGGCTTCTGGGCCTGAGTAACAGGCAGTTTACTTTGGGCATTCATTCAGACAGGAAGTGGAGAAAAAAGGGCCCTAAGAAGTTGTAGAGAACATCAACAATAGTAAATGTTATATAATGCTGATAGAAATTACTTTCTAAAAGGTGTAACTACTAACATCTTTATTGATAGGTTCATTTAAAAAGCTCTGAAAACTGTGTTTGATACGTTACACAGGAACTATAATTAAAGTGCATTCTGAAAGTATTTAGACTCCTTGACTTTTTCCACATTTTGTTACTTTACAGACTTATTCTAAAATGGATTAAATATATTTTTTCCCTCATCAATCTACACGCAATACCCCAGAATGACATCACAATACCCCAGAATGACATCACAATACCCCATAATGACCATTTTTTCAAATGTAAAAAAGAAACGTTCCATTTTCAGGACCCTGTCTTTCAAAGATAATTCATAAAAATCCAAATATCTTCACAGATCTTCATTGTAAAGGGTTTAAACACTGTTTCCCGTGCTTGTTCAATGAACCATAAACAAATAATGAACATGCACCTGTGGAACGGTCGTTAACAGCTTACAGACGGTAGGCAACTAAGGTCACAGTTATGAAAACTTAGGACACTAAAGAGGCCTTTCTACTGACTCTGAAAAACACCAAAATAAAGATGCCTAGGGTCCCTGATCATCTGCATGAATGTGCCTTAGGCATGCTGCAAGGAGGCATGAGGACTGCAGATGTGGCCAGGGCAATAAATTGCAATGTCCGCACTGTGAGACGCCTAAGACAGCGCTACAGGGAGACAGGACGGGAAGCTGATCGTCCTCACAGTGGCAAACCACGTGTAACAACACCTGCACAGGATCTGTACAGCTGTACATCACACCCGCGGGACAAGTACAGGATGGCAACAACAACTACCCAAGTTACACCAGAAACACACAATCCCTCCATCAGTGCTCAGACTGTCTGCAATAGGCTGAGAGAGGCTGGACTGAGGGCTTGTAGGCCTGTTGTAAGGCAGGTCCTCACCAGACATCACCGGCAACAACCTCGCCTATGGGCACAAACCCACCGTCGCTGGACCAGACTGGACTGGCAAAATGTGCTCTTCACTGACAAGTCGCAGTTTTGTCTCACATGGGATGATGGTCGGATTCGCATTTATCGTCGAAGGAATGAGCGTCACACCGATGCCTGTACTCTGGAGCGGGATCGATTTGGAGGTGGAGGGTCCGTCATGGTCTGGGGTGGTGTGTCACAGCATCATCGAACTGAGCTTGTTGTCATTGCAGGCAATCTCAACGCTGTGTGTTACAGGGAAGACATCCTCCTCCCTCATGTGGTACCCTTCCTGCAGACTCATCCTGACATGACCCTCCAGCATGATAATGCCACCAGCCATACTGCTCGTTCTGTGCATGATTTCGTGCAAGACAGGAATGTCAGTGTTCTGCCATGTCCAGCGAAGAGCCCGGATCTCAATCCCATTGAGCACATCTTGGACCTGTTGGATCGGAGGGTGAGGGCTATGGCCAATTCCCCCAGGAATGTCTGGGAACATATTCCAATTTCCGTTAGTCACATGTCTGGAGAACTTGTTCAGTTTATGTCTCAGTTGTTGAATCTTGTTATGTTCATACAAATATTTACACATGGTAAGTTTGCTGAAAATAAACGCAGTTGACAGAGAGAGGATGTTTCTTTTTTTGCTGAGTTTATATATTTTTTTCAATGGAAATAATACGTATTCAGACCCTTTACTGAGTACTTTGTTGAAGAGCCCTTGGCAGCAATTAAAGCCTTGAGTCTTTTTGGCTACGATGCTACAAGCTTGGTACACCTGTATTTGTGCAGTTTGTCCCATGCTTCTCTGCAGATCCTCTGAATATCTGTCAGGTTGGATGGGGAGCTTTGCTGAACAGCTATTTTCAGGTCTCTCCAGACATGTTCGATCAGGTTGACGTCCGGGTTCTGGCTGGGCCACTCAAGGACATTCAGAGACTTGTCCCGAAGCCACCTCTTTGTTGTCTTGGATGTGTGCTTACGGTTGTTGTCATGTTTGAAGATGAACCTTCGCCCCAGTCTGAGGTCCTGAGTGCTCTGGAGCAGGTTTTCATCAAGGATCTCTATGTACTTTGCTCTGTTCATCTTTCCCTCGATCCTGACTAGTCTCCCAGTCACTGCCAGTGAAAACTTGATGCTGCTACCACCATGCTTCACCAATCTTTGTTTCATCAGACCAGATAATCTTGTTTCTCATGGTCTGAGAGTCTTTAGGTGCCTTTTGGGAAACTCCAAGCAGGCTGTCATGTGCCTTTTACTGAGGAGTTGTTTCCATCTGGCCACTCTACCATAAAGGCCTGATTGGTGGAGTGTTGCAGAGAATTTTCTACTTCTGGAAGATTCTCCCATCTCCACAGAGGAACTAGAGCTCTGTCACAGTGACCATCGGGTTCTTTGTCACCTCCCTGACCTAGGCCCTTCTCTCCTTATAGGTCAGTTTGGCCGGGCAGCCAGCTCTAGGAAGAGTCTTGGTGGTTCCAAACTTCTTCCATTTCAAAATGATGGAGGCCACTGTGTTCTTGTTGGATCTTCAATGCTGCTGTGCCTCGACACAATCCTTTGCCGGAGCTCTATGGACAATTCCTTCGATCTCATGGCTTGGTTTTTGCTCTGACATGCAGTGTCAAATGTGGGTCCTTATTTTTTATTATTTTTTATTATTTCACCTTTATTTAACCAGGTAGGCTAGTTGAGAACACCTTTATTTAACCAGGTAGGCCAGTTGAGAACACCTTTATTTAACCAGGTAGGCCAGTTGAGAACACCTTTATTTAACCAGGTAGGCCAGTTGAGAACACCTTTATTTAACCAGGTAGGCCAGTTGAGAACACCTTTATTTAACCAGGTAGGCCAGTTGAGAACACCTTTATTTAACCAGGTAGGCCAGTTGAGAACACCTTTATTTAACCAGGTAGACTAGTGGAGAACACCTTTATTTAACCAGGTAGGCCAGTTGAGAACACCTTTATTTAACCAGGTAGGCCAGTTGAGAACACCTTTATTTAACCAGGTAGACTAGTGGAGAACACCTTTATTTAACCAGGTAGGCCAGTTGAGAACACCTTTATTTAACCAGGTAGGCCAGTTGAGAACACCTTTATTTAACCAGGTAGACTAGTGGAGAACACCTTTATTTAACCAGGTAGGCCAGTTGAGAACACCTTTATTTAACCAGGTAGGCCAGTTGAGAACACCTTTATTTAACCAGGTAGGCCAGTTGAGAACACCTTTATTTAACCAGGTAGGCCAGTTGAGAACACCTTTATTTAACCAGGTAGGCCAGTTGAGAACACCTTTATTTAACCAGGTAGACTAGTGGAGAACACCTTTATTTAACCAGGTAGGCCAGTTGAGAACACCTTTATTTAACCAGGTAGGCCAGTTGAGAACACCTTTATTTAACCAGGTAGACTAGTGGAGAACACCTTTATTTAACCAGGTAGGCCAGTTGAGAACACCTTTATTTAACCAGGTAGGCCAGTTGAGAACACCTTTATTTAACCAGGTAGGCCAGTTGAGAACACCTTTATTTAACCAGGTAGGCCAGTTGAGAACACCTTTATTTAACCAGGTAGGCCAGTTGAGAACACCTTTATTTAACCAGGTAGGCCAGTTGAGAACACCTTTATTTAACCAGGTAGGCCAGTTGAGAACACCTTTATTTAACCAGGTAGACTAGTGGAGAACACCTTTATTTAACCAGGTAGGCCAGTTGAGAACACCTTTATTTAACCAGGTAGGCCAGTTGAGAACACCTTTATTTAACCAGGTAGACTAGTGGAGAACACCTTTATTTAACCAGGTAGGCCAGTTGAGAACACCTTTATTTAACCAGGTAGACTAGTGGAGAACACCTTTATTTAACCAGGTAGGCCAGTTGAGAACACCTTTATTTAACCAGGTAGGCCAGTTGAGAACAAGTTCTCATTTACAACTGCAACCTGGCCAAGATAAAGCAAAGCAGTGTGACACAGACAACAACACATGGAATAAACAAACATACAGTCAATAACACAATAGAAAAATCAATATACAGTGTGTGCAAATGTGGTAGGATAAGGGAAGTAAGACAAAAAATAGGTCATAGTGGCGAAGTAATTACAAAAACAACAACACAGAGTTACACATTGAATAAACAAGCGTGCAGTCAATAACACAATAGAATAAAAAAAAGTATATAAACACTGTGTGCAAATGGCGTGAGGAGGTAAGACAATAAATAGGCCATAGTAGCGAAGTAATTACAATTTAGCAAATTAACACTGGAGTGATAGATATGCAGATGATGATGTGCAAGTAGAAATACTGGTGTGCAAAAGAGCAGAAAAGTACATTTAAAAAACAGTATGGGGATGAGGTAGGTAGATTGGATGTTTGTTTTTTTACAGATGGGCTATGTACAGCTGAAGCAATCGGTTAGCTGCTCAGATAGCTGATGTTTAAAGTTAGTGAAGGAAATATAAGTCTCCAACTTCAGCGATATTTGCAATTCGTTCCAGTCATTGGCAGCAGAGAACTGGAAGGAAAGGCGGCCAAAGCAAGGTGTTGGCTTTGGGGATGACCAGTGAGATATACCTGCTGGAGTGCAGGCTACGGGTGGGTGTTGTTATCGTGACCACAGTGAGCTGAGATAAGGCGGAGCTTTACCTAGCAAAGACTTATAGATGACCTGGAGCCAGTGGGTCTGGCAACGAATATGCAGCGAGGGCCAGCCAACGAGAGCATACAGGTCGCAGTGGTGGGTGGTATATTGGGCTGTGGTGACAAAACAGATGGCACTGTGATAGACAGCATCCAGTTTGCTGAGTAGAGTGTTGGAGGCTATTTTGTAAATTACATTGCCGAAGTCGAGGATTTGTAGGATAGTCAGTTTTTCGTGGGTATGTTTGGCGGTGTGAGTGAAGGAGGCTTTGTTGCGAAATAGGAAGCCAATTCTAGATATCATTTTAGATTGGAGATGTTTAATATGAGTCTGGAAGGAGAGTTTACAGATGGCTGCACAGTACTGTACTGTCTTTTATTGATGGTGGTTATGATGTCGTTTAGATCTTTGAGCGCATCTGAGGTGTACCCGTGACCAGCTCGGAAACCGGATTGCACAGCGGAGACGATACGGTGGGATTCGAAATGACTAGTGATGTGTTTTTTGACTTGGCTTTCAAAGACTTTAGAAAGACCGGGCAGGATGGATATAGGTCTGTAACATTTTTGGGTCTAGAGTGTCACCCCCTTTGAAGAGGGTGATGACCGCGGCATCTTTCCAATCTTTAGGGATCTCAGACGATACGAAAGAGAGGTTGAACAGACTGGTAATAGGGGTTGCAACAATGGCGGTGGATAATTTTAGAAAGAGAGGGTCCAGATTGTCTAGGCCAGCTGATTTGTAAAGTTCCAGGTATTGCAACTATTTGCAACTATTTCAGAACATCAGCATCTGGATTTGGGTGAAGGAGAAGCTGGGCAAGTAGCTTTAACGGGGGGTGCGGATCTGTTGGCCTGGAGGAATACATGGTCAGCCGTAGAGAAATGCTTATTGAAATTCTCAATTATCATTGATTTATCGGTGATGACAGTGTTACCTAGCCTCAGTGCAGTGGGCAGCTGGGAAGTGGTGCTCTTATTCTCCATGGACTTTACAGTGTCCCAAAACTTTTTGGAGTTAGAGCTACAGGATGCAAATTTCTGTTAAAACAAGCCAGCCTTTGCTTTCCTGGCTGACTGTGTGTATTGGTTCCTGACTTCCCCGAACAGTTTCATATCGCGGGGACTATTTGATGCTAGTGCAGTCCTCCACAGGATGTTTTTGTGCTGGTCGAGGGTAGTCACGTCTGGAGTGAACTAAGGGCTATATCTGTTCTTAGTTCTAGTTCTACATTTTTTTCTGAAAGGGGCATGCTTATTTAAGACAAGTGTGTGCCTTTCCAAATTATATCCAATCAATTGAATTTGCCACAGGTGGGCTGCAAACATGTTGTAGAAAACATCTCAAGTATGATCAATGGAAACAGGATGCACCTCACTGCTCATTTAGTGTCTAATAGCAAAGAGTCTGAATACTTAATTAAATAACATAGTTCTGTTTTTTATTTTAAGAAATTTGCACAAAAACAAAATGTTTTTGCGTTGTAATTATGGGGTAGATTGTGTGTAGATTGCTGAGGGAATTCCTGGTCTCTGGCAGCGTTTGGAACTACCAATTTGCGGTCAAGAATGTCAAGTTCATTTCAGCCTATGCTGCCCTTCGGTCTCTTGACTTTTTGGCCCTGATGGAGACATAGATCACTAATCAAAAACGAACCATCGCAATCTCCCAGAAGCTTGCCTGTCTTTTTGAGTGCCTCCTGATTCTGTCACTTCAACCCTACTCTCCTCCCTTTCCGCATCCTTTGACTCACACTGTTCCATTTCCTCGCACTGTTCCATTTCCTGATAGGTCCCCCAAATAGTCACCGCTCTAAATTTCGGCTCGGCACACCCCTCCTGCTATGTGGCTGAGTGACTCATTGTGAGCTTACAGAACAGGGCTGCAGGGAGATGAGCGAAAATGGAGGAAAACTAAACTTCCGGAGGACCTATCATGCTTTCACTCCCTCCTCTATCTTCTCTTCCTCTGTATCTGCTGCTAAAGCCACTTTCCACCACTCTAAATTTCATGCTTCTACCTCTAATCCTAGGAAACTCTTTTCCACCTTCTCTTCCCTCCTTAATCCTCCACCCCCTCCCTTCTCCCTCTCTGTGGAAGACTTTGTCAACCACTTGGAAAGATTGGTTGACGACATCCACTACTCATTCACTCAGCATATTGAGTCCACTGGTTCTACTCACACAGAACTACCCTACACCTTGTCCTCATTCTCCATTCTCTCTCCAGATGACCTCCGACTAGTGAGGTCTGGCCTCCAGACAACCTGCCCGCTCTCTTCCCTTCTCCAGAGCATCTCTGGAGACCTTCTCCCATTCCTCAGCCCTCATTAACTCATCCCTGACCACTGGCTACGTCCCTTTGACTTCAAAATGGCCCTAGTCGCTCCCCTCCTCGTGAAACCAACATTCCACTCCTCTGGCGTCAAACTACAGACTTTCTTAATTTTGAGCGAGCCGTCTCTGATCAACTCTCTCGTTATCTCACTGCCAAAGCTGACTCTCTCTCCTCTGTTCTCATCCTTCTAGATCTATCCGCTGCCTCCGACACTATGAACCATCAGAATATCCTCTCCACCCTCGCAGGGCTGGGCGTCTCAGGCTCTATCAGATCCTCCTCTCCACCCTCTCAGGGCTGGGCGTCTCAGGCTCTATCAGATCCTCCTCTCCACCCTCTCAGGGCTGGGCGTCTCAGGCTCTATCAGATCCTCCTCTCCACCCTCTCAGGGCTGGGCATCTCAGGCTCTATCAGATCCTCCTCTCCACTCTCTCAGGGCTGGGCGTCTCAGGCTCTGCCTCCTCTCCACCCTCTCAGGGCTGGGCGTCTCAGACTCTGCCTCCTCTCCACCCTCTCAGGGCTGGGCGTCTCAGGCTCTGCCTCCTCTCCACCCTCTCAGGCCTGGGCGTCTCAGGCTCTATCAGATCCTCCTCTCCACCCTCTCAGGGCTGGGTGTCTCAGGCTCTATCAGATCCTCCTCTCCACCCTCTCAGGGCTGGGCGTCTCAGGCTCTGCCTCCTCTCCACCCTCTCAGGGCTGGGCGTCTCAGGCTCCACCCTCTCAGGGCTGGGCGTCTCAGGCTCTATCAGATCCTCCTCTCCACCCTCTCAGGGCTGGGCGTCTCAGACTCTGCCTCCTCTCCACCCTCTCAGGGCTGGGCGTCTCAAGTCACTCTGTCATATCTTCACATCTCTGTCCTATCATTGCTAACCGGATGACACTCAACTACTTTTCTCCTTCCCCCCTTTTGACACCCAGGTGGTGATATGTATCTCTGCATGCCTGGCAGATATCTCAGCTTGGATGTCGGCCCACCACCTCAAGCTCGACAAGATGGAACTGCTCTTCCTCCTGGTTTCAGGCTCAAAGACCTCTCCATCACGGTTGACAACTCCACAGGGTCGCCCTCCCAGAGTGCAAAGAACCTTGGCATGACCCTGCACAACACAGAGCAGGTTCTAATCCAGGCACTTGGCATCTCCCGTCTAGACTACTGCAACTGGCTGTTGGCTGGGCTCTCTGCTTGTGCCGTCAAACCTCTGCAACTTAACACTGAAGCCCGCCTGGTTTTCAAACTTCCTAAGTTCTCCCATGTCACCCCGCTCCTCCGCACACTCCACTGTCTTCCAGTCAAAGCTCACTTCCACTACAAGACCATGGTACTGGCCTACATAGGAACGGCCCCTTCCTACCTTCAGGCTATGCTCAAAACCTACACACCAACCCGAACACTCTGACACCTATGGTCTCTTGGCCTTCCCTCTGACTTTGCTGGTAAGTACACTTTTTCGCAATAAAGTAGTTACTGTGCCTCTGATATCTGGTTGTCCCTCCCTGCTATCTTAAGATGAATGTCGGTGTGTCCCTAAACAAGGCACTTAACCCTAAATGCTCCTGTAAGTCTCTCTGGATAAGATCGTCTGCTAAATTACTACAATGTCAAATGTAGATGAAGAGAAGAGCCAAGATGAGTATAACATCCTGGCATTTAAACCTAGATAAAAAATAAAAAAAACTAGATTAAAAAAAATCTCACATAAGACATTCTATTTTGGCATACTAAGAATGTGTCATGCGCGACTGCGTTGTTTCCCGTTCTGCCCCTGAACAAGGCAGTTAACCCACTGTTCCTAGGCCGTCATTGAAAACAATAATTTGTTTTTAACTGACTTGCCTAGTTAAATAAAGGTACAATGGATACTCTTACTGACACTCTTACTGACAGTTGTGGCTGCTTTGTGTGATTTATTGTTGTATTTACCTTCTAGCCTTTGTGCTGTTGTATGTACCATGTTTTGTGCTGCTAACACGTTGTGCTACTGCCATGTCGTGTTCCTACCATGTTGTTGTCATGTTGTGCTGCTACCATGTTGTGTTGCTACCATGTTGTTGTCATGTTGTGCTGCTACCATGTTGTCATGTTGTGCTGCTGCCATGTTGTCATGTTGTGCTGCTAACACATTGTGCTGCTGCCATGTTGTGTTGCTACCATGTTGTTGTCATGTTGTGCTGCTAACACGTTGTGCTGCTGCCATGTTGTTGTCATGTTGTGTTGCTACCATGTTGTTGTCATGTTGTGCTGCTAACACGTTGTGCTGCTGCCATGTTGTTGTCATGTTGTGCTGCTGCGATGTTGTGTTGCTACCATGTTGTTGTCATGTTGTGCTGCTAACACGTTGTGATGCTGCCATGTTGTTGTCATGTTGTGCTGCTGCCATGTTGTTGTCATGTTGTGCTGCTGCCATGTTGTTGTCATGTTGTGCTGCTGCCATGTTGTGTTGCTACCATGTTGTTGTCATGTTGTGCTGCTAACACGTTGTGATGCTGCCATGTTGTTGTCATGTTGTGCTGCTGCCATGTTGTTGTCATGTTGTGCTGCTGCCATGTTGTTGTCATGTTGTGCTGCTCACACGTTATGCTGCTGCCATGTTGTGCTGCTACTATGTTGTTGTCATGTTGTTCTGCTACCATGTTGTGCTGCTACCATGTTGTTGTCATGTTGTGCTGCTAACACGTTGTGCTGCTGTCATGTTGTCATGTTGTGCTGCTGCCATGTTGTTGTCATGTTGTTGTCATGTTGTGCTGCTAACACGTTGTGCTGCTGCCATGTTGTTGTCATGTTGTGTTGCTACCATGTTGTTGTCATGTTGTGCTGCTACCATGTTGTGTTGCTACCATGTTGTTGTCATGTTGTGCTGCTACCATGTTGTCATGTTGTGCTGCTGCCATGTTGTCATGTTGTGCTGCTAACACATTGTGCTGCTGCCATGTTGTGTTGCTACCATGTTGTTGTCATGTTGTGCTGCTAACACGTTGTGCTGCTGCCATGTTGTTGTCATGTTGTGTTGCTACCATGTTGTTGTCATGTTGTGCTGCTAACACGTTGTGCTGCTGCCATGTTGTTGTCATGTTGTGCTGCTGCGATGTTGTGTTGCTACCATGTTGTTGTCATGTTGTGCTGCTAACACGTTGTGATGCTGCCATGTTGTTGTCATGTTGTGCTGCTGCCATGTTGTTGTCATGTTGTGCTGCTGCCATGTTGTTGTCATGTTGTGCTGCTGCCATGTTGTGTTGCTACCATGTTGTTGTCATGTTGTGCTGCTAACACGTTGTGATGCTGCCATGTTGTTGTCATGTTGTGCTGCTGCCATGTTGTTGTCATGTTGTGCTGCTGCCATGTTGTTGTCATGTTGTGCTGCTCACACGTTATGCTGCTGCCATGTTGTGCTGCTACTATGTTGTTGTCATGTTGTTCTGCTACCATGTTGTGCTGCTACCATGTTGTTGTCATGTTGTGCTGCTAACACGTTGTGCTGCTGTCATGTTGTCATGTTGTGCTGCTGCCATGTTGTTGTCATGTTGTTGTCATGTTGTGCTGCTAACACGTTGTGCTGCTGCCATGTTGTTGTCATGTTGTGTTGCTACCATGTTGTTGTCATGTTGTGCTGCTAACACGTTGTGCTGCTGCCATGTTGTGTTGCTACCATGTTGTTGTCATGTTGTTGTCATGTTGTGCTGCTACCATGTTGTGTTGCTACCATGTTGTTGTCATGTTGTGGTGCTACCATGTTGTGTTGCTACCATGTTGTTGCCATGTTGTTTTGCTACCATGTTGTTGTCATGTTGTGTTGCTACCATGTTGTGTTGCTACCATGTTGTGTTGCTACCATGCTGTGTTGTCATGTGTTGCTGTCTTGCTAAGTTGTTGTCTTAGGTCTCTCTTCATGTAGTGTTGTCATGTGTTGCTGTCTTGTTATGTTGTTGTCTTTAGGTCTCTCTTCATGTAGTGTTGTCATGTGTTGCTGTCTTGTTATGTTGTTGTCTTTAGGTCTCTCTTCATGTAGTGTTGTCATGTGTTGCTGTCTTGTTAAGTTGTTGTCTTTAGGTCTCTCTTCATGTAGTCTTGTCATGTGTTGCTGTCTTGTTATGTTGTTGTCTTTAGGTATCTCTTCATGTAGTGTTGTCATGTGTTGCTGTCTTGTTATGATGTTGTCTTTAGGTATCTCTTCATGTAGTGTTGTCATGTGTTGCAGTCTTGTTATGATGTTGTCTTTAGGTCTCTCTTCATGTAGTGTTGTCATGTGTTGCTGTCTTGTTATGTTGTTGTCTTTAGGTCTCTCTTCATGTAGTGTTGTCATGTGTTGCTGTCTTGTTAAGTTGTTGTCTTTAGGTCTCTCTTCATGTAGTGTTGTCATGTGTTGCTGTCTTGTTATGTTGTTGTCTTTAGGTCTCTCTTCATGTAGTGTTGTCATGTGTTGCTGTCTTGTTAAGTTGTTGTCTTTAGGTTTCTCTTCATGTAGTGTTGTCATGTGTTGCTGTCTTGTTAAGTTGTTGTCTTTAGGTCTCTCTTCATGTAGTGTTGTCATGTGTTGCTGTCTTGTTAAGTTGTTGTCTTTAGGTCTCTCTTCATGTAGTGTTGTCATGTGTTGCTGTCTTGTTATGTTGTTGTCTTTAGGTATCTCTTCATGTAGTGTTGTCATGTGTTGCAGTCTTGTTATGATGTTGTCTTTAGGTATCTCTTCATGCTGTGTTGTCATGATGTGTATTTTGTCTTATATTTTATTTTTAATCCCAGACCCCGTCTTTTTGCCTTTTTTCCTTTTGGTAGAACGTCATTGTAAACATGATTTTTTTCTTAACTGACTTGCTTGATTAAATAAAGGTTAAATGATCTGCTAGTGTCAAGGCCAACATGAGTATGACATCCGGGCATTTCAAGTATACTAGATTTTCTAAATGTTACATACTATTAAATTCACATACTCAAACGGCCTACTATTTAGGATGCAAGTATGGTTATTCAGGCCACTGTGTCCGTTCCAACTGGCACCCTATTCCCTATATAGTGCACTACTTTTGACCCGAGCCCTATGTAGTAGTATCTTGGTCTTGGTGGGAGAGCTCAGAGCGTCTGGTCAAAAGTAGTACGCTAGATGCCATCCTCGCTGCTGCCATGCCAAGCTGAGGGCAGGAGAGAATCTCAGTAATTATTCATCATCAGAGCCAAACTGAGGAGGAACAACATACTAAAATGATTTAGAAAGAACACTTAGGCCCTAAAAGCACAACCGATCACAACACTATCTTGATATTAGTTAAACATTCATACCCCGCTTTGCTTTTTGGGGTTCACATCAAGGGGGGAGGAGTTTAAAATACTTTTTGGGTTTCACATCAAGGGGGGAGGAGTTTAAAATACTTTTTGGGGTTCACATCAAGAGGGGAGGAGTTTAAAATACTTTTTGGGGTTCACATCAAGGAGGGAGGAGTTTAAAATACTTTTTGGGGTTCACATCAAGGGGAGAGGAGTTTAAAATACTTTTTGGGGTTCACATCAAGGGGGGAGGAGTTTAAAATACTTTTTGGGGTTCACATCAAGGGGGGAGGAGTTTAAAATACTTTTTGGGGTTCACATCAAGGGGGGAGGAGTTTAAAATACTTTTTGGGGTTCACATCAAGGGGGAGGAGTTTAAAATGCTTTTTGGGGTTCACATCAAGGGGGGAGGAGTTTAAAATACTTTTTGGGGTTCACATCAAGGGGGGAGGAGTTTAAAATACTTTTTGGGGTTCACATCAAGGAGGGAGGAGTTTAAAATACTTTTTGGGGTTCACATCAAGGGGGGAGGAGTTTAAAATACTTTTGGGGGTTCACATCAAGGGGGGAGGAGTTTAAAATACTTTTTGGGGTTCACATCAAGGAGGGAGGAGTTTAAAATACTTTTTTAGATCTGATTCCCAGACAGTTTCCATTTCCTTCCATCCTCTTCTTAGTGTGGGTGTGTGTTGCTGACCATCCTCTTCTTAGTGTGGGTGTGTGTTGCTACACATCCTCTTCTTAGTGTGGGTGTGTGTTGCTACACATCCTCTTCTTAGTGTGTTGCTGACCATCCTCTCTTAGTGTGGGTGTGTGTTGCTGACCATCCTCTTCTTAGTGTGGGTGTCTGTTGCTGACCATCCTCTTCTTAGTGTGGGTGTTTGTTGCTGACCATCCTTTTCTTAGTGTGGGTTTCTGTTGCTACACATCCTCTTCTTAGTGTGGGTGTGTGTTGCTGACCATCCTCTTCTTAGTGCACTGCAGAATGACATGCCATGCCAAACACTGCTGACTTCCTTAACTGGGTCGTTACACCAATTCAGTGCCTTTTGAGAAGTGTAACTTGGTCAAAATAAAACTTGTGGTTTCCCCTAATTGTGACATTCTGTCATAAAGAGCACATGTTCAACTTCATGAAAAACACTTTTTTACCATCTCAAGAGGTTAAATAAAAAATACTATATTAAGTTCCAAATAAATTAACAGGGTTGACAATAACAGGGTTGATTATTCCGTGTTAAATCAGCCATGAATCCACTTGTGACAAAGGGAACGGAAGCTGGTTGTGTGCAACAGGGAGTTGGCAATTGAATGCAAGCTTCACAAAATATACAGTACCAGTCAAAAGTTTGGACACACCTACTCATTCAAGGGGTTTTCTTTATTTTTACTATTTTCTACATTGTAGAATAATTGTGAAGACATCAACTATGAAATAACACATATGGAGTCATGTAGTAACCATAAAAGTGTTGAATATTTGTTCAAAGTAGCCACCCTTTGCCCGTATGACAGCTTTGCACACTCTTGGCATTCTCTCAACAACCTTCATGAGGTAGTCACCTGGACTGCATTTCAATTAACAGGTGTGTCTGGTTAATTGTTAAATGGTGGAATTTCTTTCCTTCTTAGTGCATTTGAGCAATCAGTTGTGTTGTGAAGGGGTGTTATTCAGAAGATTTGAGCCAATCAGTTGTGTTGTGAAGGGGTGTTATTCAGAAGATTTGAGCCAATCAGTTGTGTTGTGAAGGGGTGTTATTCTGAAGATTTGAGCCAATCAGTTGTGTTGTGAAGGGGTGGTATTCAGAAGATTTGAGCCAATCAGTTGTGTTGTGAAGGGGTGGTATTCAGAAGACAGCCCTATTTGGTAAAATACCAAGTCCATATTATGGCAAGAACAACTCAAATAAGCAAAGAGAAATGACAGTCCATCGTTACTTGAAGACATTCCTTCAAGAACTTTGAAAGTTTCTTCAAGAGCAGTCGCAAAAACCATCAAGCGCTATGATGAAACTGGCTCTCATGAGGACCGCCACAGGAAAGGGAGACCCAGAGTTACCTCGGCTGCAGAGGATAAGTTCATTACAGTTACCAGCCTCAGAAATTGCAGCCCAAATAAATGCTTCACAGAGTTGGCCCTGGCTCTGAACTGGAATACCCAAACAGCCTGGCTCTGAAATGGAATACCCAGACAGCCTGGCTCTGAACTGGAATACCCAGACAGCCTGGCTCTGAACTGGAATACCCAGACAGCCTGGCTGTGGGCTGGAATACCCAGACAGCCTGGCTGTGGGCTGGAATACCCAGACAGCCTGGCTCTGGGCTGGAATACCCAGACAGCCTTTCTCTGGGCTGGAATACCCAGACAGCCTTTCTCTGGGCTGGAATACCCAGACAGCCTTTCTCTGGGCTGGAATACCCAGACAGCCTTTCTCTGGGCTGGAATACCCAGACAGCCTTTCTCTGGGCTGGAATACCCAGACAGCCTGGCTCTGAGCTGGAATACCCAGACAGCCTTTCTCTGGGCTGGAATACCCAGACAGCCTTTCTCCGGGCTGGAATACCCAGACAGCCTTTCTCCGGGCTGGAATACCCAAACAGCCTTTCTCTGGGCTGGAATACCCAGACAGCCTTTCTCTGGGCTGGAATACCCAGACAGCCTTTCTCTGGGCTGGAATACCCAGACAGCCTTTCTCTGGGCTGGAATACCCAGACAGCCTTTCTCTGGGCTGGAATACCCAGACAGCCTTTCTCTGGGCTGGAATACCCAGACAGACTGGCTCTGGGCTGGAATACCCAGACAGCCTTTCTCTGGGCTGGAATACCCAGACAGCCTTTCTCTGGGCTGGAATACCCAGACAGCCTTTCTCTGGGCTGGAATACCCAGACAGCCATTCTCTGGGCTGGAATACCCAGACAGCCTGGCTGTGGGCTGGAATACCCAGACAGCCTGGCTCTGGGCTGTAATCCCCAGACAGCCTTTCTCTGGGCTGTAATCCCCAGACAGCCTGGCTCTGGGCTGGAATACCCAGACAGCCTTTCTCTGGGCTGGAATACCCAGACAGCCTTTCTCTGGGCTGGAATACCCAGACAGCCTGGCTCTGAGCTGGAATACCCAGACAGCCTTTCTCTGGGCTGGAATACCCAGACAGCCTGGCTCTGAGCTGGAATACCCAGACAGCCTGGCTGTGGGCTGGAATACCCAGACAGCATTTCTCTGGGCTGGAATACCCAGACAGCCTTTCTCTGGGCTGGAATACCCAGACAGCCTTTCTCTGGGCTGGAATACCCAGACAGCCTTTCTCTGGGCTGGAATACCCAGACAGCCTTTCTCCGGGCTGGAATACCCAGACAGCCTGGCTTTGGGCTGGAATACCCAGACAGCCTGGCTCTGGGCTGGAATACCCAGACAGCCTTTCTCTGGGCTGGAATACCCAGACAGCCTTTCTCTGGGCTGGAATACCCAGACAGCCTGGCTCTGGGCTGTAATCCCCAGACAGCCTGGCTCTGGGCTGGAATACCCAGACAGCCTTTCTCTGGGCTGGAATACCCAGACAGCCTTTCTCTGGGCTAGAATACCCAGACAGCCTTTCTCTGGGCTGGAATACCCAGACAGCCTTTCTCTGGGCTGGAATACCCAGACAGCCTGGCTCTGGGCTGGAATACCCAGACAGCCTGGCTCTGAACTGGAATACCCAGACAGCCTTTCTCTGGGCTGTAATCCCCAGACAGCCTTTCTCTGGGCTGGAACACCCAGACAGCCTTTCTCTGGGCTGGAATACCCAGACAGCCTTTCTCTGGGCTGGAATACCCAGACAGCCTGGCTCTGGGCTGGAATACCCAGACAGCCTTTCTCTGGGCTGGAATACCCAGACAGCCTGGCTCTGGGCTGGAATACTCAGACAGCCTTTCTCTGGGCTGGAATACCCAGACAGCCTTTCTCTGGGCTGGAATACTCAGACAGCCTTTCTCTGGGCTGGAATACCCAGACAGCCTTTCTCTGGGCTGGAATACCCAGACAGCCTGGCTCTGGGCTGGAATACCCAGACAGCCTTTCTCTGGGCTGGAATACCCAGACAGCCTTTCTCTGGGCTGGAATACCCAGACAGCCTTTCTCTGGGCTGGAATACCCAGACAGCCTTTCTCTGGGCTGGAATACCCAGACAGCCTGGCTTTGAGCTGGAATACCCAGACAGCCTGGCTGTGGGCTGGAATACCCAGACAGCCTTTCTCTGGGCTGGAATACCCAGACAGCCTGGCTCTGAGCTGGAATACTCAGACAGCCTTTCTCTGGGCTGGAATACCCAGACAGCCTTTCTCTGGGCTGGAATACCCAGACAGCCTTTCTCTGGGCTGGAATACCCAGACAGCCTGGCTGTGGGCTGGAATACCCAGACAGCCTTTCTCTGGGCTGGAATACCCAGACAGCCTTTCTCTGGGCTGGAATACCCAGACAGCCTGGCTCTGGGCTGTAATCCCCAGACAGCCTTTCTCTGGGCTGGAATACCCAGACAGCCTGGCTCTGGGCTGTAATCCCCAGACAGCCTTGCTCTGGGCTCTGCTGCTGAACAATGTCAACTAATCTGTCCACTGAAAAATGATCTATTATAATGTCACCAGAATGGCCCTTGTCCATTAGTAACTATTACTGAATGATACTTTAAGCCAAGCAATAGGGGAACCTCAGCCATTTTATCAATGACTTTATTCTGAACACATTAAGTACATACTTTGTATATGGCACAGTATAATTGAGAGAGGAATTAGATCACATTTTGTGATTTTTTTTATTTGATTTCTTTGATTACATGACACACAGAATGATATCCTCACAGTACACACCACATAAAATGATACCCTTACTGTACAGTACATGACACACAGAATGATATCCTCACTGTACAGTACATGACACATAGAATGATATCCTTACTGTACAGTACATGACACACAGAATGATATCCTCACTGTACAGTACATGACACATAGAATGATATCCTCACTGTACAGTACATGACACACAGAATTATATCCTCACTGTACAGTACATGACACATAGAATGATATCCTCACTGTACAGTACATGACACATAGAATGATATCCTCACTGTACAGTACATTACACACAGAATGATATCCTTACTGTACAGTACATGACACACAGCATGATATCCTTACTGTACAGTACATGACACATAGAATGATATCCTCACTGTACAGTACATGACACATAGAATGATATCCTCAATGTACAGTACATGTCACAGAATGATATCCTCACTGTACAGTACATGACACAGAATGATATCCTCACTGTACAGTACATGACACAGAATGATATCCTCACTGTACAGTACATGACACATAGAATGATATCCTTACTGTACAGTACATGACACATAATGATATTCTTACTGTACAGTACATGACACAGAATGATATCCTTACTGTACAGTACATGACACAGAATGATATCCTCACTGTACAGTACATGACACATAGAATTATATCCTCACTGTACAGTACATGACACATATAATGATATCCTTACTGTACAGTACATGACACACAGAATGATATCCTTACTGTACAGTACATGACACATAGAATGATATCCTTAAGGTACAGTACATGACACATAGAATGATATCCTAACTGTACAGTACATGACACATAGAATGATATCCTCAATGGACAGTACATGACACACAACATTTCCTAGACCTCCTTAAGCCAAGTACTTACAGGAATTAGTATTTAGCCTTTTACTGTCTCTATACTGGTGTTACAATGCTCTCATGTCTGTGACTCGTGCATAGAGTATGGTCTCATAAACCGCCCCCACCACACACACACACACCACCACCACCACCACCACCACCACCACCACCACCACCACCACCACCACCATCACCACCACCACCACCATCACCACACCCACCACCACCACCACCACCACCAACACCACCACCACCACCACCACCACCACCACCACACCCACCACTACCACACCCACCCACCACCACACCCACCACCACCACCACCACCACCACCATACCCAACCACCACCACCACCACCACACCCACCACTACCACCATCACCACCACCACCACACCCACCCACCACCACCACACCCACCCACGACCATCACCACCACCACCACACCAGCATCACCACCACCACCACCACACCCACCCACCAACATCACCACCACCACCACCACCACACCCACCCACCACCACCACCACCACACCCACCCACCACCACACCCACCCACGACCATCACCACCACCACCACACCCACCACCATCACCACCACCACACCCACCCACCACCACCACCACCACCACACCCACCCACCACCACCACCATCACCACCACCACCACCACCACTACCACTACCACCATCACCACCACCACCACACCCACCCACCACCACCACCACCACACCCACCCACCACCACACCCACCCACCACCACCACCACCACACCCACCCACCACCACACCCACCCACGACCATCACCACCACCACCACCACACCCACCACCACCACCACCATCACCATCACTACCACCATCACCACCACCACCACACCCACCCACCATCACCACCACCACCACACCCACCCACCACCACCACCACACCCACCCACCACCATCACCACACCCACCACCACCACCACCACAACACCCACCCACCACCACCACCACCACCACCACACCCACCCACCACCATCACCACCACCACCACCACTACCAACATCACCACCACACCCACCCACCACCACCACCACCACACCCACCCACCACCACACCCACCCACCCACCCACCACCACCACACCCACCCACCACCATCACCACCACCACCACACCCACCACCACAACCACCACCACCACACCCACCACCACCATCACCACCACCACCACCACCCACCACCATCACCACCACCACACCCACCCACCACCACCACCACCACACCCACCCACCACCACCACCACACCCACCCACCACCACACCCACCACCACCACCACCACCACCATACCCACCCACCACCACCACAGCCACCCACCACCATCACCACACCCACCACCACCACCACCACCACATCCACCACCACCACCACCACCACACCCACCACCACCACCACCACCACCATACCCACCCACCAGCATCACCACCACCACACCCACCACCACCACCACTCACACCAATCCCGTTCTAAACCGACTGCATTCATTCTCCTTGCATCCATCCCCATTCTATCCCACCTTCATCCAGCCATAGGAAAACACTATACATTCATGTACATACTACCTCAATTGGGCCGACCAACCAGTGCTCCCGCACATTGGCTAACCGGGCTATCTGCATTGTGTCCCACCACCCGCCAACCCCTATTTTACGGTACTGCTACTCTCTGTTAATCATATAGGCATAGTCACTTTAACCATACCTACATGTACATACTACCTCAATCAGCCTGAATAACCGGTGTCTGTATGTAGCCTCGATACTGTATACAGGCTCTCTACTGTATGTAGCCTCTCTACTATATATAGCCTCACTGCTGTATATAGCCTCTCTACTGTATATAGCCTCTCTACTGTATATAGCCTCTCTACTGTATATAGCCTCACTACTGTATATAGCCTGTCTTTTTACTGTTGTTTTATTTCTTTAGTTAACTATTGTTCACCTAACACCTTGTTTGCACTATTGTTTAGAGCCTGTAAGTACGCATTTCACTGTAAGGTCTTGACAAATACACTCTGATTTGATTTGATATGAACACGTGGTAAAGCTGTCATAGACAGACAGTAGCTCCCCTCATTAACAATGATTGTGTCCCAAATGGCACCCTATTCCCTATATAGTGCACTACTATAGACCAGAGCCCTATTCCCTATATAGTGCACTACTATAGACCAGAGCCCTATTCCCTATATAGTGCACTACGTTTGACCAGAGCCCTATTCCCTATATAGTGATACTACTATAGACCAGAGCCCTATTCCCTATATAGTGCACTACTGTAGACCAGAGCCCTATTCCCTATATAGTGCACTACTTTTGACCAGAGCCCTATTCCCTATATAGTGCACTACTATAGACCAGAGCCCTATTGCCTATATAGTGCACTACTATAGACCAGAGCCCTATTCCCTATATAGTTCACTACTTTTGACCAGAGCCCTATTCCCTATATAGTGCACTACTATAGACCAGAGCCCTATTCCCTATATAGTACACTACTATAGACCAGAGCCCTATTCCCTATATAGTGCACGACTATAGACCAGAGCCCTATTCCCTATATAGTTCACTACTTTTGACCAGAGCCCTATTCCCTATATAGTGCACTACTATAGACCAGAGCCCTATTCCCTATATAGTACACTACTATAGACCAGAGCCCTATTCCCTATATAGTGCACGACTATAGACCAGAGCCCTATTCCCTATATGGTGCACAACTTTTCACCAGAGCACTCAAAAGTAGTGCTCTGTATAAGGGACTAGGGTGTAATTTGTGACACAGTCCATTCTAACCACCATGCCCCCATATTTGATCTCCCCTGAGACCTGTGCTAGTATTCAATTATGCAATTGAAAAGTTTTGCAGTATGTAGGGAATAGGTTGCCATTTGATTTCTATGTAGGGAATAGGGTGCCATTTGATTTCTATGTAGGGAATAGGGTGCCATTTAGCACTTGACCAGGCAGAGCCAGCAGGGTCCCCAGGGCTGAAAGATCCCCACAGGGAGGAACACTGCCCACTCACAACCTCAGCACCACTACAGTATAGGCTATAGGTATTCCATATATAGTGCAGTACTTGTTTGTAGTAGGGAATAGGCAGCTATTTGGCACGCCAGTGCTGTAGAATTCCCCCATAGGGAGGAAACCCACTCAGCCACACAGCCTCATCACGACTACACTACAGTAGAACTGCCTGCCTGGGAACAAAATGCAATGTTCAAATCAATGAATTTCTTTCAAACTTTGTGGCCACCAGGCAGCACAGATACAGCAGTTCACCTTCGATGGCATGCGGTGCGGGGTGAGAAAAATAACGTCTCTCTGTCTCCATCCTAGAACAACTGTCATTAGTTCTGTTCTTTATATTCACAGCAGCCAAAGTGGTTGGCAAGCAAAGCTACGTTGTTCCTATTTCCTGTTAGTGGAATCTCATTGATGCTGCATGGTGTGTTATTGGTTTTGCCAGACAGATACCTTTGAATGATAGGAAGGGATCCCTGTGTATCTGATTAACAGTCGTGACAGATTAGTGGCCATGGGGGTTGAATGAATGCCCCCTGTCTGTATTAATGTCTACCTTAACCATTATTAAAAATATATACCAGCAACAGTGTGTAAAAACCTTGTGGAGACTTACAGAAAACGTTTGACCTCTGTCATTGCCAACAAAGGATATATAACAAAGTATTGAGATAAACTTTTGTTATTGACCAAATACTTTTTTTCCACCATAATTTGCAAATAAATTCAATAAAAATCATACAATGTGATTTTCTGGATTTTTTTTCTTCTCATTTTGTCTGTCATAGTTGAAGTGCACCTATGATGAAAATTACAGGCCTCTCTCATCTTTTTAAGTGGGAGAACTTGCACAATTGGTGGCTGACTAAATACTTTTTTGCCCCACTGTTGGATATATTACATATTATAAATGTGACGATAGTCCAATGCGTGTTAAATTTACTTTTTCCTCTCCTCGTTCAGTAAAAAAAGTCTGAAAACTCCCTAAATGGTCACCTGATGGTGCCACAATCCGTTCCCTAGTTTTCATACAAAAAGGGGGATTGAAAAATTAGCATTTTTCCCACATTAACTTTTTAAAAGTACCTTCCAAGAAATTCCACCAAAGTTGTCAACAGCGATACTCGAATCACAGAGAATGATTAATTACGACCATTTCCTTCTGTTTGAATATTCAAAAAAGGTGTTGAATGTAATTAAAACACATCTTTTCTCTGCTATTTTCTAAGGAAAGCTAATGAAGTACATAGGGGAAAATCAAATGCTAACGGATAATAATTCAATGTTGTTGAAAAAGAACAATATTTAGTATTAGGATTACAGTCAAAGTGAAAATTGCAGCATGTCTTGATTGGCTACGTTCAGAGCTGTGACATCATTCTCCTGTGTTGACTAGTTGGCACTGTTAATAACCAGTGGCTAGTGGCACAAGTTACTAGCTAGCTAGCTACATAATGTCATATCCTAACAGCGTTGATGGTCAATATATTTTGTTCAATATTCACAGTTGAATTCAAGCCAGAATGCATTCATTATATATGTTTTTCTTAGCTTATGCTGTAGCTTGCTAGCATGCTCCAGAGTTAAATGTCCCATCCCAGCGACCAACACTTAGCTAGTATAGCGATATCTAAATGGTGATGGGCACAGAGAAGGAATGCCTCTCCTGTCAAGAGTGTTCATGGGGGGCAGGGACTGCTAACAGAGATTGACGAGGGTACATGCATTTCCCATACTGATGTACTCAAATACAAGTCTGAAAAGCCTGCCTGTGTTGCTGTGTTGCTGTTTTATATTCAGAGTCATATTCCTGTCAAATTTAGAGAAGATATGCCAAATGCTGTTGAAGTAATATGGCAACAGGTTCAACCGCCTCACCTAAAGCCCATTCTGGTGGGAAGCTGCTATAGACCACCAAGTACTAGCAGTATCTGGATAACATGTGAAATGCTTGATAATGTATGTGATATCAACAGAGAGGTATACAGTATTTCTTTTGTCATTTAAATATTGACTGGCTTTCATCAAACTGCCCACTCAAGAGAAAACTTCAAACTGTAACCAGTGCCTTCAACCTGGTTCAGGTTATCAGCCAACCTACCAGGGTAGTCAAACAGCACAGGAATGAAATCATCAACATGTATTGATCACATCTTTACTAATGCTGCAGAAATGTGCTTGAAAGCAGCATCCAGATCCATCAGATGTAGGGATCACAATATAGTAGCCATATCTAGGAAAAACAAAGTTCCAAAGACTGGGCCTAATATAGTGTATAAGAGGTTAGGCTGGGCCTAATATAGTGTATAAGAGGTCAGGCTGGGCCTAGTATAGTGTATAAGAGGTCATACAAGAAGTTTTGTAGTGATTCATGTGTTGTTGATGTAAATCATATTTATTGGTCTGGGTAATGAGGAGCAACCAGACGCTGCACTGTAAAAACTGTTAAATCCCAGTGGGATTGATGAGGAATTTCAAAATTGTTGAGGGATGAGGCAATGAGGCAAAAGGAATGGCACATAAGTCTGGCTGCACAACCAATTATCAAACCTACTGCAAATTGAGAAATCATGTGACTAAACAGAACAAAAATAAGAAACTATTCTATGAAACAAAGATAAATGATATAAAGAATGATCGTAAAAAGCTTTGGAGCAACTTAAATTACATTTTGGTCAAAAAGGCAAACTCTGATCCATCATTCATTGAATCAGATGGCTCATTCATTTAAAAAAAACACTGCTATTGCCAATTACAATACCTTTTTAATTGGCAAGATTAGCAAACTTAGGCATGACATGCCAGCAATAAACTCTGACACTACACATCCAAGTAAAACTAATCAAATTATGAAAGACAAGAGATGTCATTTTGAATTCCGTAAAGCGAGTGTGTAAGTGGTGAAAACAATGTTGTTGTCTATCAACAATAAAAAAAACACCGGGTTCTGACAATGGAAAATTACTGAGGATAATAGCGAAAGACATTGCCACTCCTATTTGCCAGATCTTCTTCAATCTAAGCCTACTAGACAGTGTGTGCCCTCAGGCCTGGAGGGAAGCAAAAGTCATTCCGAAAACCAAAATTAGTAAAGCCCCCTTTACTGGCTCAAATAGCCGACCAATCAGCCTGTTACCAACCCTCTGTTTGACCAGATACAATGCTATTTTATGGTGTTGAACACTGATCTGTAGTCAATGAATTCCCACAAAGGTGTTTCTTTTGTCCAGGTGGGAAAGGGCAGTGTGGAGTGCAATAGAGATTGCATCATCTGCGGATATGTTGCAAATTAGAGTGGGTCTAGGGTTTCTGGGATAATGGTGTGTTGATGTGAGCCATGACAGAGCACTTCATGGCTACAGACGTGAGTGCTACGGGTTGGTAGTCATTTAAGCAGATGACCTTCGTGTTCTTGGGCACAGGGACTATGGTGGTCTGCTTGAAACATGTTGGAATTACAGACTCGGTCAGGGACTGGTTGAAAATGTCAGTGAAGACACTTGCCAGTTGGTCAGCGCATGCTCGGAGTACACGTCCTGGTAATCTGTCTGTTCCTGCGGCCTTGTGAATGTTGACCTGTTTAAAGGTCTTACTCACATCGGCTACGGAAAGCATGCTTCAGTGTTGCCTCGAAGTGAGCATAGAAATATTTTAGCTCGTCTGGAAGGTTCGTATCACTGGGCAGGTCTTGGCTGTGCTTCCCTTTGTAGTCTGTAATAATTTGCAAGCCCTGCCACATCCGACGAGCATCAGAGCCAGTGTAGTAGGATTCAATCTTAGTCCTGTATTGTCGCTTTGCCTGTTTGATGGTTCGTCGGAGGGCATATTGGGATTTCTTATAAGCTTCTGGGTTAGGGTCCCGCTCCTTGAAAGCGGCAGCTCTACCCTTTAGCTCAGTGCAGATGTTGCCTGTAATCTATGGTTTCTGGTTGGGGTATGTACGTGCGGTCACTGTGGGGATGACATCATCGATGCACTTATTGATGAAGCCAGTGACTGATGTGATGTACTCCTCAATGCCATTGTAATAATCCCAGAACATATTCCAGTCTGTGCTACCAAAACAGTCCTTTAGTTTAGTATCTGCTTCATCTGACCACTTTCTATTGACTGAGTCACTGGTGCTTCCTGCTTTAGTTTTTGCTTGTAAGCAGGAATCATGAGGATAGAATTATGGTCGGATTTTCCAAAAGGAGGGTGAGGGAGAACATTCTATGCGTCTCTGTGTGTGGAGTAAAGGTGCTCTAGAGCTTTTTTCCCTCTTGTTGCACATTTAACATGCTGGTAGAAATTAGATAAACAGATTCAAGTTTCCCTGCATTAAAGTCCCCGGCCACTAGGAGCACCACCTCTGGATGAGCGGAGGACAACAGAGGTTAAAGGCAGGGTTACATGATCAGGTTGACAACAGAGGTTAAAGGCAGGGTTACATGATCAGGTTGACAACAGAGGTTAAAGGCAGGGTTACATGATCAGGTTGACAACAGAGGTTAACTTAAAGGCAGGGTCACATGATCAGGTTGACAACAGAGGTTAACTTAAAGGCAGGGTCACATGATCAGGTTGACAACAGAGGTTAAAGACAGGGTTACATGATCAGGTTGACAACAGAGGTTAAAGCCAGGGTCACATGATCAGGTTGACAACAAAGGTTAAAGGCAGAGTCATATGATCAGGTTGACAACAAAGGTTAAAGGCAGGGTTGCATTAGGACCATCGCACCACTAAATTTAACCCATCGCTACACTGCCACCTTCGAAGGGGAAGGCATGAAAGGCAAATACCCAACACATAGCACCAATAGGGCTAACCCATTTGGTGGTAATTCAAACAATACTTTCCGTTAATAGTTTTGCCTAAAATTCCAACGGCTTAATGACAAATTGGACAGCCGGCAGAGTAAGTTCAAATGACAGTTTTTTTTATCAGCAAGGCACCTAATCTCACCAAGCTAGCTTTCTATTATTGGGTGAGGAGGCCCTAATGTTACTGCACATGCACAGTAACGTACACAAGTCAATGTAATCAATCAAGTCAATGCAATCAAAAAGGTCTGTCTGGCTAGCTAAAGTTAGAGTTAACATAAAATGGGTCCCACTTTAATTGAAGTGCAGTTTATAAATCATCTATAACCATATGTCAAGCTTTGTAAAGAGTTCATTAATGTGGCTTAACTGTGTGACATAAACACCAATGTCAATTGTGGCATTAATCCACTATGTCGTATATATGACATAAACATGTGCCTCTGAAAGGTTGTCATAAGCACGGCTTAATAAAGGCTTTATAAATAATATTAAATTGAATATAAATATATATAAATATATTAAATATAAAACATTTTAAAAGAAAGATCTACAGTGTACCTTTGTCATGTCATACTAATAAAAAACCTTCTCGGGTTGGCCCTCTTTGCCTCTTGGTTCCATAGCCAATATTGACCCCAACCTTCCCCAAAATGATGTGCAGCATGGTAGGAGGGGCAGCAGGGTATGTAGGGCAGGGCAGTCAGGGTAGGCAGGGCAGTCAGGGTAGGCAGGGCAGTCAGGGTAGGCAGGGCAGTCAGGGTAGGTAGGGCAGTCAGGGTAGGCAGGGCAGTCAGGGTAGGCAGGGCAGTCAGGGTAGGTAAGGCATTCAGGGCAGGCAGGGCAGTCAGGGTAGGTAGGGCAGTCAGGGTAGGTAGGGCAGTCAGGGTAGGTAGGGCAGTCAGGGTAGGCAGGGCAGTCAGGGTAGGTAGTCAGGCCAGTCAGGTTAGGTAGTCAGGGCAGTCAGGTTAGGTAGTCAGGGTAGTCAGGGCAGTCAGGTTAGGTAGGCAGGATAGTCAGGGTAGTCAGGGCAGTCAGGGTAGGTAGGCAGGGTAGTCAGGGAAGTCAGGGCAGGGTAGGCAGGGCAGTCAGGGTAGTCAGGGCAGTCAGGTTAGGTAGGCAGAGTAGTCAGGGCAGTCAGGGCAGTCAGGTTAGGTAGGCAGGGCAGTCAGGGTAGGTAGGCAGGGCAGTCAGGGTAGGCAGGGTATTGGCCTTTGATAATCGAATAAAAAAAGTTATTAAAAGCCAAAAAGAAATGTAAAGAAATAGCATAATTTTTGTTATCTAATGTTTTTTCTCAATGATTCTGGTGTTTTTTTATGCTCAAAATCTCAAACTGTGTTATCACTGCATCAAAACCTCAGGAAAGGCGCCAGGGTATTCAAGCCTTTCTCTTCATCCAGGCGAACAGCGAGCACTAGACTATCCACCCGTCCCAAACGTCACCCCCAATCAACACTCTTTACCTGGACTTCTACACATCCTGGACACCCACCTTTGCCAGAGTGGAAATGGGGCACCTCATGCCACCTCAGACTGGCCTGAGCGCCAGTCTCCACAAGAGGGATGTGACCAACTACACCACAACAACTCTACGTGTGTGGCTTCCCCGCTGTGTGGATGCAGGACTTTTTGTTGTTGCATGGGGCTCTGCTGTGACCTCTGCAACACTGTCACCAAGAGGGAAGGACAGAAGAATGGACCCAATTTACAAGTAAAGGTAGGCCAAGGGCGGTGACCGTATTACCGCCACACCGGCAGTCATGAGTCATGACCGCAGTCAAATTCCACATGACGATTGCACAAGGAGGGGTTGAGTCCCAGGGCCTCAAGCATAATGATGAGCTTGGAAGGTACAATTGTCTTGAATGCTGAGCTGTAGTCATTTTTACATAGGTATTCCTCTTGTCCAGATGGGATAGGGCAGTGTGCAGTGTGATGGCGATTGCATCTTCTGTGGACCTATTGGGGCGGTATGCAAATTAGAGTGGGTCTAGGGTGGCAGGTAAGGTGGGGGTGATATGATCCTTGACTAGTCTCTCAAAGCACTTCAATGTGCTGATAGAATTTAGGTCTCCTTGTTCTCAAATTGTCTTTGTTAAAATCCCCAGCTATAATAAATACAGCCTCAGGATATATAGTTTCCAGTTTGCATAGAGTCCAGTGAAGTTCCTTGAGGGCCATTGTGGTATCGGCTTGAAGGGGGGATATACACAGCTGTGATAATAACCGATGAGAATTCTCTTGGGATATAATATGGTCGGAAATTGATTGTAAGGAATTCTAGGTCAGGTCAACAAAAGGACTTGAGTTCCTGCATGTTGTTATGATTACACAATGAGTCGTTAATCATGAAGCATACACCCCCGCCCTTCTTTTTCCCAGTGAGATGTTTATTTCTGTCGGCACGACGCATGAAGAATCCCGGTGGCTGTACCGACTCCTACAACATATCCTGAGAGAGTCATGTTTTGGTGAAACAGAGAATTTTACAATCTCTGATGTCTCTCTGGAAAGCAACCCTTGCCCTAACTTCGTCTACCTTGTTGTCTAGAGACTGGACATTGGTGAGTAATATACTCGGAAGCGGTGGGTGGTGTGCACTCCTTCAAAGTCTGACCAGAAGGCCGCTCCGTCTACGTCTTCTGCTGCAACACTGTTTTGGGTCGGCCTCTGGGATTATATCCAATGTGCGATCAAAGGATCAACTCCGAGGAAAGTCGTACTCCTTGTTGTAATGTTGGTAAATTGACGTCGCTCTGATATCCAATAGTTATTTCCGGCTATATGTAATAACACTTTTTCTGGGCTAACAATGCAACAAATAATAATTCAATAAACTAAATACTGCGTAGTTTCCCAAGGACTAGAAGCGAGGCGACCATCTCTGACAGCTCCATCTTAAATTATATAATATATATGAATAAAAAAATAATAATAATCTAGTGCTGCAAAGAGTAGCATTTCATCTAGTGCTGCAAAGAGTAGCATTTCATCTAGTGCTGCAAAGAGTAGCATTTCATCTAGTGCTGCAAAGAGTAGCATTTCATCTAGTGCTGCAAAGAGTAGCATTTCATCTAGTGCTGCAAAGAGTAGCATTTCATCTAGTGCTGCAAAGAGTAGCATTTCATCTAGTGCTGCATAGAGTAGCATTTCATCTAGTGCTGCAAAGAGTAGCATTTCATCTAGTGCTGCAAAGAGTAGCATTTCATCTAGTGCTGCAAAGAGTAGCATTTCATCTAGTGCTGCAAAGAGTAGCATTTCATCTAGTGCTGCAAAGAGTAGCATTTCATCTAGTGCTGCAAAGAGTAGCATTTCATCTAGTGCTGCAAAGAGTAGCATTTCATCTAGTGCTGCATAGAGTAGCATTTCATCTAGTGCTGCAAAGAGTAGCATTTCATCTAGTGCTGCAAAGAGTAGCATTTCATCTAGTGCTGCAAAGAGTAGCATTTCATCTAGTGCTGCAAAGAGTAGCATTTCATCTAGTGCTGCAAAGAGTAGCATTTCATCTAGTGCTGCAAAGAGTAGCATTTCATCTAGTGCTGCAAAGAGTAGCATTTCATCTAGTGCTGCAAAGAGTAGCATTTCATCTAGTGCTGCAAAGAGTAGCATTTCATCTAGTGCTGCAAAGAGTAGCATTTCATCTAGTGCTGCATAGAGTAGCATTTCATCTAGTGCTGCAAAGAGTAGCATTTCATCTAGTGCTGCATAGAGTAGCATTTCATCTAGTGCTGCAAAGAGTAGCATTTCATCTAGTGCTGCAAAGAGTAGCATTTCATCTAGTGCTGCAAAGAGTAGCATTTCATCTAGTGCTGCATAGAGTAGCATTTCATCTAGTGCTGCAAAGAGTAGCATTTCATCTAGTGCTGCAAAGAGTAGCATTTCATCTAGTGCTGCAAAGAGTAGCATTTCATCTAGTGCTGCAAAGAGTAGCATTTCATCTAGTGCTGCAAAGAGTAGCATTTCATCTAGTGCTGCAAAGAGTAGCATTTCATCTAGTGCTGCAAAGAGTAGCATTTCATCTAGTGCTGCATAGAGTAGCATTTCATCTAGTGCTGCAAAGAGTAGCATTTCATCTAGTGCTGCATAGAGTAGCATTTCATCTAGTGCTGCAAAGAGTAGCATTTCATCTAGTGCTGCAAAGAGTAGCATTTCATCTAGTGCTGCAAAGAGTAGCATTTCATCTAGTGCTGCATAGAGTAGCATTTCATCTAGTGCTGCAAAGAGTAGCATTTCATCTAGTGCTGCATAGAGTAGCATTTCATCTAGTGCTGCAAAGAGTAGCATTTCATCTAGTGCTGCAAAGAGTAGCATTTCATCTAGTGCTGCAAAGAGTAGCATTTCATCTAGTGCTGCAAAGAGTAGCATTTCATCTAGTGCTGCAAAGAGTAGCATTTCATCTAGTGCTGCAAAGAGTAGCATTTCATCTAGTGCTGCAAAGAGTAGCATTTCATCTAGTGCTGCAAAGGGTAGCATTTCATCTAGTGCTGCAAAGAGTAGCATTTCATCTAGTGCTGCAAAGAGTAGCATTTCATCTAGTGCTGCAAAGAGTAGCATTTCATCTAGTGCTGCAAAGAGTACCATTTCATCTAGTGCTGCAAAGAGTAGCATTTCATTTAGTGCTGCAAAGAGTAGCATTTCATCTAGTGCTGCAAAGGGTAGCATTTCATCTAGTGCTGCATAGAGTAGCATTTCATCTAGTGCTGCAAAGAGTAGCATTTCATCTAGTGCTGCAAAGAGTAGCATTTCATCTAGTGCTGCAAAGAGTAGCATTTCATCTAGTGCTGCAAAGAGTAGCATTTCATCTAGTGCTGCAAAGAGTAGCATTTCATCTAGTGCTGCAAAGAGTAGCATTTCATCTAGTGCTGCAAAGAGTAGCATTTCATCTAGTGCTGCAAAGAGTACCATTTCATCTAGTGCTGCAAAGAGTAGCATTTCATTTAGTGCTGCAAAGAGTAGCATTTCATCTAGTGCTGCAAAGGGTAGCATTTCATCTAGTGCTGCATAGAGTAGCATTTCATCTAGTGCTGCAAAGAGTAGCACTTCATCTAGTGCTGCATAGAGTAGCATTTCATCTAGTGCTGCAAAGAGTAGCATTTCATCTAGTGCTGCATAGAGTAGCATTTCATCTAGTGCTGCATAGAGTAGCATTTCATCTAGTGCTGCAAAGAGTAGCATTTCATCTTGTGCTGCAGAGGTTAGCATTTCATCTAGTGGTGCAAAGCTTAATATATAATCTAAGGCTGCAAAGGTTAGTATTTAGGTTAGTATGCAATGCTAACCTTCACAGCAATAGATGAAATGCTACTCTTTGCAGCACTAGATGAAATGCTACTCTTTGCAGCACTAGATGAAATGCTACTCTTTGCAGCACTAGATGAAATGCTACCCTTTGCAGCACTAGATGAAATGCTACTCTTTGCAGCACTAGATGAAATGCTACTCTTTGCAGCACTAGATGAAATGCTACCCTTTGCAGCACTAGATGAAATGCTACTCTTTGCAGCACTAGATGAAATGCTACTCTTTGCAGCACTAGATGAAATGCTACTCTTTGCAGCACTAGATGAAATGCTACCCTTTGCAGCACTAGATGAAATGCTACTCTTTGCAGCACTAGATGAAATGCTACTCTTTGCAGCACTAGATGAAATGCTACCCTTTGCAGCACTAGATGAAATGCTACTCTTTGCAGCACTAGATGAAATGCTACTCTTTGCAGCACTAGATGAAATGCTACTCTTTGCAGCACTAGATGAAATGCTACTCTTTGCAGCACTAGATGAAATGCTACCCTTTGCAGCACTAGATGAAATGGTACTCTTTGCAGCACTAGATGAAATGCTACCCTTTACAGCACTAGATGAAATGCTACTCTTTGCAGCACTAGATGAAATGCTACTCTATGCAGCACTAGATGAAATGCTACTCTATGCAGCACTAGATGAAATGCTACTCTTTGCAGCACTAGATGAAATGCTACTCTATGCAGCACTAGATGAAATGCTACTCTTTGCAGCACTAGATGAAATGCTACTCTATGCAGCACTAGATGAAATGCTACCCTTTGCAGCACTAGATGAAATGCTACTCTTTGCAGCACTAAATGAAATGCTACTCTTTGCAGCACTAGATGAAATGGTACTCTTTGCAGCACTAGATGAAATGCTACTCTTTGCAGCACTAGATGAAATGCTACTCTTTGCAGCACTAGATGAAATGCTACTCTTTGCAGCACTAGATGAAATGCTACTCTTTGCAGCACTAGATGAAATGCTACTCTTTGCAGCACTAGATGAAATGCTACTCTTTGCAGCACTAGATGAAATGCTACTCTTTGCAGCACTAGATGAAATGCTACTCTATGCAGCACTAGATGAAATGCTACCCTTTGCAGCACTAGATGAAATGCTACTCTTTGCAGCACTAGATGAAATGCTAACCTCTGCAGCACAAGATGAAATGCTACTCTTTGCACCACTAGATGAAATGCTACTCTTTGCAGCACTAGATGAAATGCTAACCTCTGCAGCACAAGATGCATTAGATTAAATACTAACCTGTGCAGCACTAATCTTTGCACCACTAGATGAAATGCTAACCTCTGCAGCACAAGATGCATTAGATTAAATACTAACCTGTGCAGCACTAATCTTTGCACCACTAGATGAAATGCTAACCTCTGTAGCACAAGATGCATTAGATTAAATACTAACCTGTGCAGCACTAATCTTTGCACCACTAGATGAAATGCTACTCTTTGCACCACTAGATGAAATGCTAACCTCTGTAGCACAAGATGCATTAGATTAAATACTAACCTGTGCAGCACTAATCTTTGCACCACTAGATGAAATGCTAACCTCTGCAGCACAAGATGCATTAGATTAAATACTAACCTGTGCAGCACTAATCTTTGCACCACTAGATGAAATGCTAACCTCTGTAGCACAAGATGCATTAGATTAAATACTAACCTGTGCAGCACTAATCTTTGCACCACTAGATGAAATGCTACTCTTTGCACCACTAGATGAAATGCTAACCTCTGTAGCACAAGATGCATTAGATTAAATACTAACCTGTGCAGCACTAATCTTTGCACCACTAGATGAAATGCTAACCTCTGCAGCACAAGATGCATTAGATTAAATACTAACCTGTGCAGCACTAATCTTTGCAGCACTAGATGAAACGCTAACCGTTGCAGCATAACCCCTCTAGTACTGCAAAGACAGATTCATTTTGCACCGCAAAGGTTAGCATTTCATCTAGCGCTGCAAAGGGTAGCCTTTCATTTTGCACAGCAAAGGTTAGCAAGGTTAGCACTAGATGGTTTAAGCTGCAACGGTTAGCATTTCATCTAGCGCTGCAAAGGGTAGCCTTTCATTTTGCACCGCAAAGGTTAGCAAGGTTAGCACCAGATGGTTTAAGCTGCAATGGTTAGCATTTCATTTTGCTGAAAATGTTAATATAATCTAGTGCTGGAAAGGTTAGCTTTACATCTGGTGCTGCAAAAATGTGTATTTAATCTAGTGCTACAAATATTAGTATTTAATCTAGTGCTGCACAGGTGAACATTTCCTGAAATATATTATAACAATGACAGACTCAAGTTGGAGAAAATATCCATTACCTTGTATGAGAAATGGTAGACTGATGTTGGAGAAAATATCCATTACCTTGTATGAGAAGTGGCAGACTGATGTTGGAGAAAATATCCATTACCTTGTATGAGAAGTGGCAGACTGATGTTGGAGAAAATATCCATTACCTTGTATGAGAAATGTAATTTCAACTGAACAAGAGTCTCATGATTGCCTGGTAGATAACAGAACAGAAGAGGGACACCCAGTCAAAGTCAGTGTAACTGGAAACAGACTGAGACAGGGCATCAGGGCATCACTTCAATAAGCGCTCTTATCAATATCAATCCAGGATATAGGGCTAGGCACCATCTTTTACAGAACAACACCCATATCGATCAGCTAGACAACCGTCCATCCACTAGGACCAGAGATTTTACACTGAATGGTTGAGATGAATATAGAAAGCTACTACAGAGCAGTACATTCAAAAGGAACCAGGTTGCAAAGTTCAATGAACTATATGTGGTCTCTCTGTGACCTGGTGGGGCACGAGGTGGACTGATAGAGCCATGTGTGTCCCCTGAATAACCCCAAGGCTTTTATGTGACAGAGGTAAAAACCAATCTGCATCCCAAATGGGCCCTGTTCAATAAAAAGTGCACTTTGTAGGGTATAGGCTGCCATTTGAGATAGACTTTGTCCTGCACCAGCTGTGCACATCAGACTGAAGCCTTTGTCCTGCACCAGCCGTGCACATCAGACTGAAGCCTTTGTCCTGCACCAGCCGTGCACATCAGACTGAAGCCTTTGTCCTGCACCAGCCGTGCACATCAGACTGAAGCCTTTGTCCTGCACCAGCCGTGCACATCAGACTGAAGCCTTTGTCCTGCACCAGCCGTGCACATCAGACTGAAGCCTTTGTCCTGCACCAGCCGTGCACATCAGACTGAAGCCTTTGTCCTGCACCAGCCGTGCACATCAGACTGAAGCCTTTGTCCTGCACCAGCCGTGCACATCAGACTGAAGCCTTTGTCCTGCACCAGCTGTGCACATCAGACTGAAAAGGAGTTGACTGAGATGGGAAAATACATGTTTCAACTTTAGAGGGGTTATGGAGGAACCTTGACACATACAGGCTAAATATCAGACATTAATAATCAACTTTAGAGGGGTTATGGATGAACCTTGACACATACAGGCTAAATATCAGACATTAATAATCAACTTTAGAGGGGTTATGGATGAACCTTGACACATACAGGCTAAATATCAGACATTAATAATCAACTTTAGAGGGGTTATGGATGAACCTTGACACATACAGGCTAAATATCAGACATTATAGTATAATGCTGCAGTATTACAGTATAATGTTACAGTATTACAGTATAATGCTACAGTATTACAGTATAATGCTACAGTATTACAGTATAATGTTACATTATTACAGTATAATGCTACAGTATTACAGTATAATGCTACAGTATTACAGTATAATGCTACAGTATTACAGTATAATGCTACAGTATTACAGTATAATGTTACAGTATTACAGTATAATGTTACATTATTACAGTATAATGCTACAGTATTACAGTATAATGCTACAGTATAATGCTACACTATTACAGTATAATGTTACATTATTACAGTATAATGTTACATTATTACAGTATAATGTTACAGTATTACAGTATAATGTTACATTATTACAGTATAATGTTACAGTATTACAGTATAATGCTAAAGTATAGTGTTACAGTATAATGTTACTGTATTGCAGTATTATGCTACAGTATTACAGTAGTATGCTACAGTATTACAGTATAATGTTACAGTATTACAGTATAATGCTACACTATTGCAGTATAAGGTTACAGTATTACAGTATAATGCTACAGTATTGCAGTATAATGTTACATTATTACAGTATAATGTTACAGTATTACAGTATAAGGTTACAGTATTACAGTATAACGTTACAGTATTACAGTATAAGGTTACAGTATTACAGTATAAGGTTACAGTATTACAGTTTAATGTTACAGTATTACAGTATAATGCTACAGTATTACAGTATAATGCTACAGTATTACAGTATAATGCTACAGTATTACAGTATAATGTTACAGTATTACAGTATAATGTTACATTATTACAGTATAATGCTACAGTATTACAGTATAATGCTACAGTATAATGCTACACTATTACAGTATAATGTTACATTATTACAGTATAATGTTACATTATTACAGTATAATGTTACAGTATTACAGTATAATGTTACATTATTACAGTATAATGTTACAGTATTACAGTATAATGCTAAAGTATAGTGTTACAGTATAATGTTACTGTATTGCAGTATTATGCTACAGTATTACAGTAGTATGCTACAGTATTACAGTATAATGTTACAGTATTACAGTATAATGCTACACTATTGCAGTATAAGGTTACAGTATTACAGTATAATGCTACAGTATTGCAGTATAATGTTACATTATTACAGTATAATGTTACAGTATTACAGTATAAGGTTACAGTATTACAGTATAACGTTACAGTATTACAGTATAAGGTTACAGTATTACAGTATAAGGTTACAGTATTACAGTTTAATGTTACAGTATTACAGTATAATGCTACAGTATTACAGTATAAGGTTACAGTATTACAGTATAATGTTACAGTATTACAGTATAAGGTTACAGTATTACAGTATAAGGTTACAGTATTACAGTATAACGTTACAGAGTCAGCATCAGGACATGAACTGGACCATGAAGGACACCACAGGCTGCAGCACCACGGTCAACTCACCTCTTCAGCTCTGGCATCCTGGTTGTTGCTTCAACATTTCATTACATTCCCTCGTTCTACTTCTGTTTGACAGTGTGCATTACGTGACATTTTCATAGGATAGGATTGGATATGGACACAAAGCCCGTCATAAACTCCTTCTCTACTTCGTCATGGCTACCACCCTCCCTGTCCAACAGGAAAGTTGGAACAAGATTTTAGCCCACCACTGATCCCCAACATGTGCTCATACACGCAGGGAGTCCTGTCTGTGCACACACAGCAGATGTTTGTCCTGTGTGGAATAATCCTATAAACCTGAAGGAACTTGATAGGAGGTCCAAATGTTATTCTATTCAGTATGTAGTGAACTCCTTCTGACCAGGGCCCATAGGGTGCCAGTCAAACGTAGTGCACTATGTGGTAGTGATGGGGTGAAAAAATTACTAAAAAAAAATTACTACTAATATTATTTTGGGATGATATTATAATTCATATTTATTACATTTTTTGGATACTTTAGGTAGCGTTAGCTAACGCTAGTCGGCTGTACCTGCGCCAAAACCTCAGAAATGTTTTATCCTGTAGCTGGTTCTCCATCTTCTTTTTAAATAGTGAGCCAACGTGTTTTCAGCACTTTTCTCATGACTCCGTCTTGTCCGTCTGCAGCAGACATATAGTGAGCAATATGTTTGGAACATCAAATCGCAATAAAATCGCAATACATATTGTATCGTGAGGCGTCCCTGGCAATTCTCCAAACCCTGTTCCTGGAGAGCTACTGTCCTGTAGGTTTTCACTCCAACCCTAATCTAGCGCACCTGATTCTAATTATTAGCAGTTCCCGGTTTCTACAAAACATCTCAAGGCTATGTTCTTAGTTAGAACCTTTGTAGAAGCATTGTTGAATCTCTGAGCTGTTTTCCCAAAACCATCGTTATTAATGTTGCACTTGAAAACACTCTTACCCTAACACCTGCCTCAGATCACTCGTAGAACAGCTGAGTAACCTAACACCTGCCTCAGACCACTCGTAGAACAGCTGAGTAACCTAACACCTGCCTCAGATCACTCGTAGAACAGCTGAGTAACCTAACACCTGCCTCAGATCACTCGTAGAACAGCTGAGTAATCTAACACCTGCCTCAGACCACTCGTAGAACAGCTGAGTAACCTAACACCTGCCTCAGATCACTCGTAGAACAGCTGAGTAACCTAACACCTGCCTCAGATCACTCGTAGAACAGCTGAGTAACCTAACACCTGCCTCAGATCACTCGTAGAACAGCTGAGTAACCTAACACCTGCCTCAGACCACTCGTAGAACAGCTGAGTAACCTAACACCTGCCTCAGATCACTCGTAGAACAGCTGAGTAACCTAACACCTGCCTCAGATCACTCGTAGAACAGCTGAGTAACCTAACACCTGCCTCAGACCACTCGTAGAACAGCTGAGTAACCTAACACCTGCCTCAGATCACTCGTAGAACAGCTGAGTAACCTAACACCTGCCTCAGATCACTCGTAGAACAGCTGAGTAACCTAACACCTGCCTCAGATCACTCGTAGAACAGCTGAGTAACCTAACACCTGCCTCAGATCACTCGTAGAACAGCTGAGTAACCTAACACCTGCCTCAGATCACTCCTAGAACAGCTACGTTTGTCATCAGATTTTTTTTGCCCTTCAGTGCCACTTAATAAACAGAAGATCCCCCGTGACATAGATTCACATGGTTTTTCAGTCTCTGCGACCGCGGATAAATTCAGAACAAGGTTGACTACAAAGGCAAATTTGTCTTCCAATTGATACAAATAAATGACATATGTTTTCAATTAAAACTGAGATGATTGCATAAGTCTATAGACCTATTTCAATCATATTGAAACACATTTCATGGTCAATCAATTTAGTTCTATTTTGCTACTGTCTGTAATTTGTCTCAGTAAATTTCATGATGTGTAGCCTAATATGGGCACAGTGATGTGCCAAATCTGTGAGGTGCAAGATGGTGCCGACAGGGTTGCCTCGCTTCTAGTCCTTAGGAAACAATGCAGTATTTCTTTTTATTTTTATGTATTATTTCATACATTGTTAGCCCAGCAAATTTTAAGTGTTATTACATACAGCCCGGGAAGAACTATTGGATATCAGAGCAAGGTAAGCTTACCAACATTACGACCAGGAATACGACTTGAAGCAGATCCTTTGTTTGCACCACCACCCAGGACTTTTGATCTGATTCCAGAGGCCGAACCAAAACAACGTCACCGCAGAAGAGGTGGAAGGAGCATCCTCCTGGTCAGACTTTGAAGGAGTGCACACCACCCACCGCTTCCGAGTATATTACTCACCAATGTCCAGTCTCTAGACAACAAGGTTGACAAAATTAGGGCTAGGGTTAGTTTTCAGGTAGACATCAGGGATTGTAAAATACTCTGTTTATCATTATCATTAACGACTCATTGGGTAATCGTAACAACATGCAATTCCTCACATTCAAATGCCGACCATATTATATCCCAAGAGAATTCTCGTCAGTTATTATCACAGCCGTGTATATCCCCCCCTCAAGCCGATACCACGACGGCCCTCAAAGAACTTAATTGGACTCTATGCAAACTGGAAACTATATATCCTGAGGCTGCATTTATTGTAGCTGGGGATTTTAACAAGGCAAATTTGAGAACAAGGCTACCTAAATTCTATCAGCATTTTGATTGTAGCACGTGCAGGGGATCACTGCTACTCTAACTTCCATGATGCATACAAGGCTCTCCCTCGGCCTCTCATCGGCAAATCTCACCACGACTCCATTTTACTCCTCCCGTCCTATAGGCAGAAACTCAAACAGGATGTACCCGTGACAATAACTATTCAACGCTGGTCTGACCAATCGGAATCCACGACTTCAAGATTGCAGACTGGGAAATGTTCCGGGCAGCCTCAGATTTTTGATTTATACACTGATTCGGTGATTGAGTTTATAAGGAAGTGCATTTTAGATGTTGTTCCCACTGTTACTATTAAAACCTACCCTAACCAGAACCCATGGATAGATGGCGGCATTCGTTCAACACGCGAACCACCGTATTTAACCATGTAAAGATGACTGGCAGCCCAGCTGGCTGGTGTGTTTACGGACATATTCAATCTCTCCCTAGCCCAGTCTGCTGTCCCCACATGCTTAAAGATGGCCAACATTGTTCCTGTACCCAAGAAGGCAAAGGTAACTGAACTAAATGACTATCGCCCTGTAGCACTCACGTCTGTCATCATGAAGTGCTTTGAGAGACTAGTCAAGGATCATATCACCTCCACCTTACCGGCCACCCTCGAACCACTTAAATTTGCATACCGCCCCAATAGGTCCACAGATGATGCAATCGCAATCACACTGCACACTGCCCTAATCCATCTGGACAAGAAGAATACCTATGTAAGAATGCTGTTCATTGACTACAGATCAGCATTCAACACCATTTTATCCTCCAAGCTCATCATTAAGCTTGAGGCCCTAGGTCTCAATCCCGTCTTGTGTATTTCTGTCCTGGACTTCTTGACGAGCTGCCCCCAGGTGGTGAAGGTAGGAAACAACATCTGCACTTTGCTGATCCTCAGCACTGGGTTCCCACAGGGTTGCGTGCTCAGCCCCCTCCTGTACTCCCTGTTTACACATGACTGTGTGGTCATGCACGCCTCCAACTTAATCTTTAAGTTTGAGACCAAGCAACCGTAGTGGGCTTGATTACCAACAACGACGAGGAGGTGAGGGCACTCGAAGTGTGGTGTCAGGAAAACAGCCTCTCATTCTAAGTCAACAAAACAAAGCAGATGATTGTGGACTACAGGAAACAGCAGAGGGAGCACCACCCTATCTACATAGATGGGAAAGCAGTGGAGAAGTTGGAAAGTTTCAAGTTCCTTGGTGTACACATCACCGACAAACTGAAATGGTCCACCCACACAGACAGTGTGGTGAAGAAGGCGCTATAACGCCTCTTCAACCTCAGGAGGCTGAAGCAATTTGGCTTGTCACCTAAAACCCTCACACATTTTTACAGATTTTTACTATCTTGCTATATCACCGCCTGGTATGGCAACTGCACCGCCCACATCCACAAGGCTCGCCAGAGGGTGCTGCGATCTGCACAATGCATCACTGGGGGAAAACTACCTGTCCTCCAGAACACCTACTCCACCGATGTCACAGGAAGGCCAAAAATATTTTTAAAATGTACCTTTATTTAACTAGGCAAGTCAGTGAAGAATGATGGCCTAGGAACAGTGGGTTAACTGCCTGTTCAGGGGCAGAACGACAGATTTTTACCTTGTCAGCTCAGGGGTTTGAGCTTGCAACCTTCCGGTTACTAGTCCAACACTCCAGCCACTAGGCTACCCTGCCGCCCCATAGGCTACCCTGCCACCCCATCATCAAGGACAACCACCACCCGAGCCACTGCCTGTTCACCCCACTACCATCCAGAAGGCGAAGTCAGTACAGGTGCATCAAAGCTCGGACCGAGAGACTGAAAAACATCTTCTCTCTCAAGGCCATCAGACTGTTTAACTGTCATCACTAACACAGAGAGGCTGATGCCTACAGTACATACAGACTTGAAATCACTAGTCACTTTAATAAGACCACTTAATAATGTTTTCATATCTTGCAATACTCATCCAATATGTACAGTGCCTTGCGAAAATATTCGGCCCCCTTGAACTTTGCGACATTTTGCCACATTTCAGGCTTCAAACATAAAGATATAAAACTGCATTTTTTTGTGAAGAATCAACAACAATTGGGACACAATCATGAAGTGGAACGACATTTATTGGATATTTCAAACTTTTTTAACAAATCAAAAACTGAAAAATTGGGCGTGCAAAATTATTCAGCCCCCTTAAGTTAATACTTTGTAGCGCCACCTTTTGCTGCAATTACAGCTGTAAGTCGCTTGGGGTATGTCTCTATCAGTTTTGCACATCGAGAGACTGAATTTTTTCCCATTCCTCCTTGCAAAACAGCTCAAGCTCAGTGAGGTTGGATGGAGAACATTTGTGAACAGCAGTTTTCAGTTCTTTCCACAGATTCTCGATTGGATTCAGGTCTGGACTTTGACTTGGCCATTCTAACACCTGGATATGTTTATTTTTGAACCATTCCATTGTAGATTTTGCTTTATGTTTTGGATCATTGTCTTGTTGGAAGACAAATCTCCGTCCCAGTCTCAGGTCTTTTGCAGACTCCATCAGGTTTTCTTCCAGAATGGTCCTGTATTTGGCTCCATCCATCTTCCCATCAATTTTAACCATCTTCCCTGTCCCTGCTGAAGAAAATCAGGCCCAAACCATGATGCTGCCACCACCATGTTTGACAGTGGGTATGGTGTGTTCAGGGTGATGAGCTGTGTTGCTTTTACGCCAAACATAACGTTTTGCATTGTTGCCAAAAAGTTCAATTTTGGTTTCATCTGACCAGAGCACCTTCTTCCACATGTTTGGTGTGTCTCCCAGGTGGCTTGTGGCAAACTTTAAACAACACTTTTTATGGATATCTTTAAGAAATGGCTTTCTTCTTGCCACTCTTCCATAAAGGCCAGATTTGTGCAATATATGACTGATTGTTGTCCTATGGACAGAGTCTCCCACCTCAGCTGTAGATCTCTGCAGTTCATCCAGAGTGATCATGGGCCTCTTGGCTGCATCTCTGATCAGTCTTCTCCTTGTATGAGCTGAAAGTTTAGAGGGACGGCCAGGTCTTGGTAGATTTGCAGTGGTCTGATACTCCTTCCACTTCAATATTATCGCTTGCACAGTGCTCCTTGGGATGTTTAAAGCTTGGGAAATCTTTTTGTATCCAAATCCGGCTTTAAACTTCTTCACAACAGTATCTCGGATCTGCCTGGTGTGTTCCTTGTTCTTCATGATGCTCTCTGCGCTTTTAACGGACCTCTGAGACTATCACAGTGCAGGTGCATTTATACGGAGACTTGATTACACACAGGTGGATTGTATTTATCATCATTAGTCATTTAGGTTTAACATTGGATCATTCAGAGAACCTCACTGAACTTCTGGAGAGAGTTTGCTGTACTGAAAGTAAAGGGGCTGAATAATTTTGCACGCCCAATTTTTCAGTTTTTGATTTGTTAAAAAGTTTTGAAATATCCAATAAATGTCGTTCCACTTCATGATTGTGTCCCACTTGTTGTTGATTCTTCACAAAAAAATACAGTTTTATATCTTTATGTTTGAAGCCTGAAATGTGGCAAAAGGTCGCAAAGTTCAAGGGGGCCGAATACTTTCGCAAGGCACTGTATATACAGTATTTTCTACCATCTATTGCATCTTGCCTATCAGCGTTGCCTTTCTTTCGATTCTATCCTAGCCTGAACAACGCATTTAGCCAACATTCAGTCTGCGTGGGAAACGTATGTTGCATATTCGTCCGTTGTAGAAAAGATGCATCGTTAAAACACTCGTACGCCTAAATTCTCCATCAGGAAAACGGGCACTGCTTGACAAGCTGAATCGGGTTAAATACAATTGGGAGTGGAGCAAAATCCTGTAGGACTGGAGCTCTCCAGGAACAGGATTGGAGATGTTATATTTCTGATGTAGGGAATAGAGTTCCATTAGGGACACAGGCCTTCTGTGGGGTAAATCATCTTTAATATTGTGTTTGTTAGGGGGTAGATCAGCTTTAATATTGTGTTTGTTAGGGGGTAGATCATCTTTAATATTGTGTTTGTTAGGGGGTAAATCATCTTTAATATTGTGTTTGTTAGGGGGTAAATCATCTTTAATATTGTGTTTGTTAGGGGGTAAATCATCTTTAATATTGTGTTTGTTAGGGGGTAAATCATCTTTAATATTGTGTTTGTTAGGGGGTAGATCATCTTCAATATTGTGTTTGTTAGGGGGTAGATAATCTTTAATATTGTGTTTGTTATGGGGTAGATCATCTTTAATATTGTGTTTGTTAGGGGGTAAATCATCTTTAATATTGTGTTTGTTAGGGGGTAGATCATCTTTAATATTGTGTTTGTTAGGGGGTAAATAATCTTTAATATCGTGTTTGTTAGGGGGTAGATCATCTTTAATATTGTGTTTGTTACTGGGTATCACGACGCAGGATATGACCCAAATGCAGACACAGGAGGCGGATAGTTTGGTTTTCAGGATATTTATTATGAACAAAGGGACAGGCATTGGGCAGGTCGAGGGCAGTCAGAAGTTCGTAATCCAAGACATAGTCAATCAGTGACAGAACGGCAGGCAGTCTCAATGTCAGGACAGGCAGAAAATTCGCAACAGGGAAGACTAGAAAACAAGAACTAGAAAACAGGAACTGGAAAATGCTGGTAAGACCTGACAAAACAACACAATCTGGCAAAAGACAGACAGAAAACTCAGGTATAAATACACAGGATATAATAAGTAAAATAGGAGACACCTGGTGGGGTGCTGGAGGCAAATCAAATCAAATCAAATGTTATTAGTCACATGCACCGAATACAACAGGTGTAGTAGACCTCACAGGGAAATGCTGAATACAACAGGTGTAGTAGACCTCACAGGGAAATGCTGAATACAACAGGTGTAGTAGACCTTACAGTGTAATTCTGAATACAACAGGTGTAGTAGACCTCACAGTGTAATGCTGAATACAACAGGTGTAGTAGACCTCACAGTGAAATGCTGAATACAACAGGTGTAGTAGACCTTACAGTGAAATGCTGAATACAACACGTGTAGTAGACCTTACAGTGAAATGCTGAATACAACAAGTGTAGTAGACCTTACATTGAAATGCTTACATACGAGCCCCTAACCAACAATGCAGTTAAAAAAAAATATATGGATAAGAATAAGAGCCAAGTAATTAAAGAGCAGCAGTAAAATAACAATAGCGAGACTATATACAGGGGGGTACCGGTACAGTGTCAATGTGCGGGGGCACCGGTTAGTTGAGGTAATATGTACATGTCGGTAGAGTCATTAGAGTGACTATGCATAGATGACAACAGAGAGTATCAGTGGTGTAAAAAGTGGGGGGATTGCAAATTTACTGGGTAGCCATTTGACTAGATGTTCAGGAGTCTAATGGCTTGGGGAGTAGAAGCTGTTTAGAAGCCTCTTGGACCTAGACTTCGTGCTCCGGTACCACTTGCAGTGCGGTAGTAGAGAGAACATTCTATGACTAGGGTGGCTAGAGTCTTTGACAATTTTCACGGCCTTCCTCTGACACCGCCTTGTATAGAGGTTCTGGATGACAGTAAGCTTGGCCCAGTGATGTACTGGGCTGTACGCACTACCCTCTGTAGTGCCTTAATGTCGGAGGCCGAGCAGTTGCCATACAAGGCAGTGATGCAACCAGGATGCTCTCGATGGTGCAACTGTAGAACCTTTTGAGGATCTGAGGGCCCATGCCAAATCTTTTCAGTCTCCTGAGGGGGGAATAGGTTTTGTCGTGCCCTCTTCACTACTGTCTTGGTGTGCTTGGACTATGTTAGTTTGTTGGTGATGTTTGTTGGGGATGTGGAGACCAAGGAACTTGAAGCTCTCAACCTGCACAAGCACAAGACAGGCAAAACAGATCAGGGTGTGACAGGGGGTGGATCAGCTTTAATACTGCAGACAGATTGTGACTTCCATCAATGTAATTGTCTGTATCATCTCCAACCCCCCATATATATATTTTTTTATTTTAAATGTATTCCTTGTTTATTATTTTTCCGTAACCCTAACAACCCGTCCACTAATTGGAGGAAACTAATGGACAACAACACATAGGCTTCTACTTCCAGCTTATATACATTTTACGGACTACTGATTTCTTGGTGCTCTGTGCTTTTCCTATAGTTAGGGAAACGTTTGAGCTCTCTACTTTCTCTCCTCTCAGTGTGAGTGATTTCCCTGCTCTAACTTCCTTCCCCCAGTCTATTCCTGTTGGATCACCTCCAGTACTTGGGAAAAATGTACACAGGCCAGGATTGGTAATATGCTTGGCGTGAGGTACTGCTGTGTTGTGGCAGCTACCGGCTCCTGTGTCACTCAGCCACTCACTATGTATAGCTGTGTGTCTATCTGAGTTCTCTGATAGCTTTGTCTTTCCCCACGGTACTGTGTCTATCCACCCACCTACTCAATATACCTGATAGGAACATAATATGCATACATATTGGATAAAACGTGAAAACAAACAGTGTCTTCCTGTCTCTCTGAACAGGGTGAAATTATGGTGTCGAGGTGGGAATTATGTAACGTACTGTTAGTACTTTCAACCTGCATGTTAGCAAGGTTCTGTTTGGCAGGCCATTCAAACTGAGCGCTAATGAAACTATCTTCACAGCTCTGTCAGGTGAGGGGTTCCCGGAGTATGTCTGTCGTTCTCTCTGTGCATCTGTCTTGTTCTATATAACAGTAATTGGCTGCCAAGGCCTTCTCTCTGTCAGTAGAACCAAATAAAATCACAATGAGATGATGCATCACTTTTGGAGAATGAACTAATTGCTTGTCAGAGGGGAGAAATAAATTCCTGGTCATATTTAATCTGGATTTGACGCTGTATAGAGGTGCTGGGTTGGTCTGGCTTATTCATGGCAGTCAGGTTGATTTGTATGGGAAACTTCCCAGACAAGGCTGGTCTATCACAGTGACACAGAGCTGGGAGTTGGGGAGAATACTCCTTCTGTCTGAACAAAATGGCCAAACTGAACCATCCGTACTGAGCACAGTCCGGTGTCTATTCCAGCCAGTATTCATCTACCTACCTCTCTACCTCCCTCCCTACCTACCTACCTACCTACCTACCTACCTACCTACCTACCTACCTACCTACCTACCTACCTACCTACCTACCTACCTAACTACCTACCTACCTACCTACCTACCTACCTACCTACCTACCTACCTACCTACCTACCTACCTACCTATCTACCTACCTCTCTACCTACCTACCTCTCTACCTACCTACCTACTGACCTACCTCTCTACCTACCTGCCTACCTACCTGCCTATCTACCGACCGACCTACCTGCCTATCTACCGACCTACCTCTCTACCTGCCGACCTACCTCTCTTCCGACATACCTCTCTCTCTCTACCTACCTACCTGCCTATCTAACGACCTACCTCTCTACCTACCTCCCTAGCTCCCAACACATATTTTTCCATGAGAAACATATTCTGGTACAGGGCCTGTTCTAAAGCTCTGGTGCATTTTGTATATGATTGTTCTGTCTTGGAGGATCTTTTTTCTAGGACTTTGCAAGAGGAAGTGCATATCTCTAAATTTGGCTATACCAGAGGGAATAAAAAATCGGACTATTTTCAAAGTTATTTTTGTTTTGTTTGCATCTGAAAGCACAATGCAGCAGTAGCCCAGCCTGATGAAGTACGGTCCTCGTTGGTTGTGTCAGATACTAGTCTAGCTGGAACGACTGTAGCTCTACCAGCCTAGTGAATCAAAGTTACATCTGCTCTACCAGCCTAGTGAATCAAGTTACATCTGCTCTACCAGCCTAGTGAATCAAAGTTACATCTGCTCTACCAGCCTAGTGAATCAAAGTTACATCTGCTCTACCAGCCTAGTGAATCAAAGTTACATCTGCTCTACCAGCCTAGTGAATCAAAGTTACATCTGCTCTACCAGCCTAGTGAATCAAAGTTACATCTACTCTACCAGCCTAGTGAATCAAGTTACATCTGCTCTACCAGCCAAGTGAATCAAGTTACACCTGCTCTACCAGCCTAGTGAATCAAAGTTACATCTACTCTACCAGCCTAGTGAATCAAAGTTACATCTACTCTACCAGCCTAGTGAATCAAAGTTACATCTGCTCTACCAGCCTAGTGAATCAAAGTTACATCTGCTCTACCAGCCTAGTGAATCAAAGTTACATCTGCTCTACCAGCCTAGTGAATCAAAGTTACATCTACTCTACCAGCCTAGTGAATCAAAGTTACATCTACTCTACCAGCCTAGTGAATAAAAGTTACATCTACTCAACATCAGATTTGCTCACACACAATGCCATTTCATAAGATGCTGTACTGTACTGTATTAGTCCAGCTTGGTGCTGTACTGTACTGTATTAGTCCAGCTTGGTGCTGTACTGTACTGTATTAGTCCAGCTTGGTGCTGTACTGTATTAGTCCAGCTTGGTGCTGTACTGTATTAGTCCAGCTTGGTGCTGTACTGTACTGTATTAGTCCAGCTTGGTGCTGTACTGTATTAGTCCAGCTTGATGCTGTACTGTATTAGTCCAGCTTGATGCTGTACTGTACTGTATTAGTCCAGCTTGGTGCTGTACTGTACTGTATTAATCCAGCTTGATGCTGTACTGTTTTAGTCCAGCTTGATGCTGTACTGTATTAGTCCAGCTTGATGCTGTGCTGTACTGTATTAGTCCAGCTTGATGCTGTACTGTATTAGTCCTGCTTTGTGCTGTACTGTACTGTATTAGTCCAGCTTGGTGCTGTACTGTACTGTATTAGTCCAGCTTGATGCTGTACTGTATTAGTCCAGCTTGATGCTGTACTGTATTAGTCCAGCTTGATGCTGTACTGTATTAGTCCAGCTTGATGCTGTACTGTACTGTATTAGTCCAGCTTGATGCTGTACTGCACTGTATTAGTCCCGCTTGGTGCTGTATTGTATTAGTCCAGCTTGATGCTGTACTGTATTAGTCCAGCTTGATGCTGTACTGTATTAGTCCAGCTTGATGGTGTACTGTACTGTGTTAGACCAGCTTGATGCTGTACTGTACTGTATTAGTCCAGCTTGATGCTGTACTGTATTAGTCCAGCTTGATGCTGCACTGTACTGTATTAGTCCAGCTTGATGCTGTACTGTACTGTTTTAGTCCAGCTTGATGCTGTACTGCAATGTATTAGTCCAGCTTGATGCTGTACTGTACTGTATTAGTCCAGCTTGGTGCTGTATTGTATTAGTCCAGCTTGATGCTGTACTGTACTGTATTAGTCCAGCTTGATGCTGTACTCTACTATATTAGTCCAGCTTGATGCTGTATTGTATTAGTCCAGCTTGATGCTGTACTGTATTAGTCCAGATTGATACTGTACTGTACTGTATTAGTCCAGCTTGATGCTGTATTGTATTAGTCCAGCTTGGTGCTGCACTGTACTGTATTAGTCCAGCTTGATGCTGTACTGTACTGTATTTGTCCAGCTTGCTGCTGTACTGTACTGTATTAGTCCAGCTTGATGCTGTACTGTATTAGTCCAGCTTGGTGCTGTACTGTATTCGTCCAGCTTGGTGCTGCACTGTACTGTATTAGTCCAGCTTGATGCTGTACTGTACTGTATTAGTCCAGCTTGCTGCTGTACTGTACTGTATTAGTCCAGCTTGATGCTGTACTGTATTAGTCCAGCTTGGTGCTGTACTGTATTAGTCCAGCTTGATAATGTACTGTACTGTATTAGTCCAGCTTGGTGTTGTACTGTACTGTATTAGTCCAGCTTGATGCTGTACTGTATTAGTCCTGCTTGATGCTGTACTGTATTAGTCCAGCTTGATGCTGTACTGTATTAGTCCAGCTTGGTGCAGTGCTGTACTGTATTAGTCCAGCTTGATGCTGTTCTGTACTGTATTTGTCCAGCTTGATGCTGTACTGTACTGTATTTGTCCAGCTTGATGCTGTACTGTATTAGTCCAGCTTGATGCTGTACTGTATTAGTCCAGCTTGATGCTGTACTGTATTAATCCAGTTTGGTGCTGTACTGTATTAGTCCAGCCTGATGCTGTACTGTATCAGTCCAGTTTGGTGCTGTACTGTATTAGTCCAGCTTGATGCTGTACTGTATTAGTCCAGCTTGATGCTGTACTGTATTAGTCCAGCTTGATGCTGTACTGTATTAGTCCAGCTTGATGCTGTACTGTATTAGTCCAGCTTGATGCTGTACTGTACTGTATTAGTCCAGCTTGATGCTGTACTGTACTGTATTAGTCCAGCTTGGTGCTGTACGGTATTAGTCCAGCTTGATGCTTTACTGTATTAGTCCAGCTTGATGCTGTACTGTATTAGTCCAGCTTGATGCTGTACTGTACTGTATTAGTCCAGCTTGATGCTGTCCTGTACTGTATTAGTCCAGCTTGATGCTGTACTGTACTGTATTAGTCCAGCTTGATGCTGTACGGTATTAGTCCAGCTTGGTGCTGTACTGTATTTGTCCAGCTTGATGCTGTACTGTACTGTATTAGTCCAGCTTGATGCTGTCCTGTACTGTATTAGTCCAGCTTGATGCTGTACTGTACTGTATTAGTCCAGCTTGATGCTGTACGGTATTTGTCCAGCTTGATGCTGTACTGTACTGTATTAGTCCAGCTTGATGCTGTACTGTACTGTATTAGTCCAGCTTGATGCTGTAATGTAGTGTATTAGTCCAGCTTGATGCTGCTATAGCCACAGTTTTCTACTTCATCACAGAAAACCCTTACCACAGGGCTAGATTATCGTTCAGCACAATGGCTAACTGATAGAAAAGCATGTTGAATAAATCATGTTAAAGATCTTGACAGCATCATGGGACTATACCCAACCATCCACCCATCCCTTACCATAGGCCTAATGCATCTGCTCCTGTTCCCCCTCAGTCTCTCTGCCTGGTCTGCATTTAGCCCTATAGGCTAAAATAATTCATCCCAGCACCCGTCAGTCTAAGAGAACATACCAGCTTTTTTATCTATCCCTGCTGAAGTGCTTAGTTTTACACACAGGGCTGGATGCATCATTTAAAAGGTTTGAAATGCCTTATTCATGCAAAATGCAAAATGTTCTTTGAGGAAGGAAGTCAGGAACAACAAAGCGAAGTTGAGGTCTGCGTCCCAAGTGGCTCCCTAGTCCTTACACTGTATGGGTCCTTCTACAAAAGTGGTGGAAATTGGGGGGGGGGTTAATTTATTTATTTTTAAAAACTGTGTATCCTATTTTTCCTAAAGTTTCAGCACACTTCTTCCAACATTTCAGGTAGGTAGACATACATACGACTCTCATACTTTGTATTGTATATTTTAAATATTTTCCTCAATTCCTTACCACCCCGCTACATGGCAGGGTGGCCTAGTGGTAAGAGCGTTGGACTAGTAAGGTTGCAAGTTCAATCCCCTGAGCTAACAAGGTACAAATCTGTCGTTCTGCCCCTGAACAGGCAGTTAACCCACTGTTCCTAGGCCGTCATTGAAAATAAGAATTTGTTCTTAACTGACTTGCCTAGTTAAATAAAGGTCAAATAAAAAAAAGACCTAAACATAGTGAAAATGTTATAACAAAGGGAGATCAATGCACAGTCTGGATCCCCTTTGGTAGCCATTACTGCTGACTATTTTGGGGTAAGTCTCTAAGAGCTTTGCACACCTGGATTGTACAATATTTACACATTATTATTTTATAAAATTCTTCAAGTTGTTTGTTGATCATTGCTAGACAGCCGTTTTCAAGTCTTGCCGTAGATTTTCAAGCCAATTTGAGTCAAAACTGTAATTAGGCCTCTCAGGATGTCATCTTGGTAAGTCACTCAGGAACCTTCGATGTCATCTTGGTAGGTCACTCAGGAACCTTCGATGTCATCTTGGTAAGTCACTCAGGAACCTTCGATGTCATCTTGGTAAGTCACTCAGGAACCTTCGATGTCATCTTGGTAAGTCACTCAGGAACCTTCGATGTCATCTTGGTAGGTCACTCAGTAACCTTCGATGTCATCTTGGTAAGTCACTCAGGAACCTGTCATCTTGGTAAGTCACTCAGGAACCTTCGATGTCATCTTGGTAAGTCACTCAGGAACCTGTCATCTTGGTAAGTCACTCAGGAACCTTCAATGTCATCTTGGTAAGTCACTCAGGAACCTGTCATCTTGGTAAGTCACTCAGGAACCTTCGATGTCATCTTGGTAAGTCACTCAGGAACCTGTCATCTTGGTAAGTCACTCAGGAACCTTCGATGTCATCTTGGTAAGTCACTCAGGAAACTGTCATCTTGGTAAGTCACTCAGGAACCTTTGATGTCATCTTGGTAAATCACTCAGGAACCTGTCATCTTGGTAAGTCACTCAGGAACCTGTCATCTTGGTAAGTCACTCAGGAACATGTCATCTTGGTAAGTCACCGTAGATGCGGGTATATGACATCGGCGAATGTGGTGGGTTGAGAATCATCCAATGCAAAAAACGGGTATCTCTAGCTGACAGATTTCTATGGGGAATGTGTTGTTATGCTAATTAGATGTCCACAGGGGAGTGGACATCGACTCTATTAAGCAATAATTTAACTTATTTAGGTTTGCCATACCAAAGTGGTTGAATAATTATTGACTCAAGACATTTCCGTCTTTCAATTTTAAATTAATTTGTAAACATTTCTAAAAACATTCTTCTTTGTCATTACTCTTAAAACCTACGAGATTCGAAGCCTAGTTAGTTTTCTAGCTAGTTTTCTGCTCTACCTGACAATTAATTGCAGGTAGAACCGATGTTCCAGGTCTTAAAAAAAATGCATTGGAAGTGGCTTCGAGGTCCAGAGTTGAGTGTGAGGGTTATCGGGTGTTGAGTGTAGGCCAGTGACACAACATCTCAATATAATCCATTTTAAATTCAAGGTTGTAGGTTGTAGAGGGGTTGTGTGAATACTTTCTGATGGTCTTGTATCTACTCCAAACCATTGGGGTGAGTACTGTTATTGTTCAACCCATAAAATCAATTATGAATGAATGTACAAAGAAGCCTCTACAGCAACTACAGTAATAAACAATTACACTTCATAAAACTGGCCCAGATGGAGAGGCTGTTACTGTTTATTAAACTGGCCAGCAGTACCTGCCTGGCTACAGTACCCCAGCTGGCCCAGATGGAGAGGCTGTTACTGTTTATTAAACTAGCCAGCGGTACCTGCATGGCTACAGTACCCCAGCTGGCCCAGATGGAGAGGCTGTTACTGTTTATTAAACTAGCCAGCGGTACCTGCATGGCTACAGTACCCCAGCTGGCCCAGATGGAGAGGCTGTTACTGTTTATTAAACTGGCCAGCGGTACCTGCCTGGCTACAGTACCCCAGCTGGCCCAGATGGAGAGGCTGTTACTGTTTATCTAACTGGCCAGCGGTACCTGCCTGGCTACAGTACCCCAGCTGGCCCAGATGGAGAGACTGTTACTGTTTATTAAACTGGCCAGCAGTACCTGCCTGGCTACAGTACCCCAGCTGGCCCAGATGGAGTGGGTGTGATATAGACATTGCCCAAAGAGAAGGTGAGAGAGGAGAGCAACGTTCCCGAGCCTGTTTCTTTCATTCTTTATGTAGGTATGGGCTGACTGGTGAGGCTCAGAACTACGCTGTCACTGCTTATTAAGATCACATTATGTGTGAAAATACAATATGGGATGTCTGTAGTCCCCGTGTAAGCCTGAGTGACTGAGATTATGTTGAATACCTTACCAGGAAGACCTTATTAATGTGACAGGTAATATAGTGTAGAGTGATGCTGGTTGCTCTTTATGTCTTTATTAATGTGACAGGTAATATAGTGTAGAGTGATGCTGGTTAGCCTTTATGTCTTTATTAATGTGACAGGTAATATAGTGTAGAGTGATGCTGGTTAGCCTTTATGTCTTTATTAATGTGACAGATAATATAGTGTAGAGTGATGCTGGTTAGCCTTTATGTCTTTATTAATGTGACAGATAATATAGTGTAGAGTGATGCTGGTTAGCCTTTATGCCTTCGTTAATGTGACAGGTAATATGGTGTAGAGTGATGCTGGTTAGCCTTTATGCCTTCGTTAATGTGACAGGTAATATGGTCAGCTGTGGTCAGAACAGAACCGTTCCATTAGTCCATTATACTGTAGCTGTGGTCAGAACAGAACCTTTCCATTAGTCCATTATACTGTAGCTGTGGTCAGAACAGAACCCTTCCATTATACTGTAGCTGTGGTCAGAACAGAACCGTTCTATTAGTCCATTATACTGTAGCTGTGGTCAGAACAGAACCGTTCTATTAGTCCATTATACTGTAGCTGTGGTCAGAACAGAACCGTTCTATTAGTCCATTATACTGTAGCTGTGGTCAGAACAGAACCGTTCTATTAGTCCATTATACTGTAGCTGTGGTCAGAACAGAACCTTTCCATTAGTCCATTATACTGTAGCTGTGGTCAGAACAGAACCTTTCCATTAGTCCATTATACTGTAGCTGTGGTCAGAACAGAACCCTTCCATTATACTGTAGCTGTGGTCAGAACAGAACCGTTCCATTAGTCCATTATACTGTAGCTGTGGTCAGAAAAGAACCTTTCCATTAGTCCATTATACTGTAGCTGTGGTCAGAACAGAACCCTTCCATTATACTGTAGCTGTGGTCAGAACAGAACCCTTCCATTAGTCCAAACCCTCAGCAGCTAGCTAGTGCTACAACATAAGTAAACACTGGGTACAGTGTCAGTTAATCACTGGGTACAGTGTCAGTTACAGACTGGGTACAGTGTCAGTTAATCACTGGGTACAGTGTCAGTTAATCACTGGGTACAGTGTCAATTAATCACTGGGTACAGTGTCAATTACAGACTGGGTACAGTGTCAGTTAATCACTGGGTACAGTGTCAGTTAATCACTGGGTACAGTGTCAGTTAATCACTTGGTACAGTGTCAGTTAATCACTGTGTACAGTGTCAGTTAATCACTGTGTACAGTGTCAATTAATCACTGGGTACAGTGTCAATTAATCACTGTGTACAGTGTCAGTTACAGACTGGGTACATTGTCAGTTAATCACTGGGTACAGTGTCAATTAATCACTGGGTACAGTGTCAGTTAATCACTGTGTACAGTGTCAATTAATCACTGGGTATAGTGTCAATTACAGACTGGGTACAGTTTAAATTAATCACTGGGTACAGTGTCAGTTAATCACTGGGTACAGTTTTAGTTAATCACTGGGTACAGTGTCAGTTAATCACTGGGTACAGTGTCAATTAATCACTGGGTACAGTGTCAATTAATCACTGAGTACAGTGTCAGTTAATCACTGGGTACAGTGTCAATTAATCACTGGGTACAGTGTCAATTAATCACTGGGTACATTGTCAGTTAATCACTGTGTACAGTGTCAATTAATCACTGGGTATAGTGTCAATTACAGACTGGGTACAGTTTAAATTAATCACTGGGTACAGTGTCAGTTAATCACTGGGTACAGTTTCAGTTAATCACTGGGTACAGTGTCAGTTAATCACTGGGTACAGTGTCAATTAATCACTGGGTACAGTGTCAATTAATCACTGAGTACAGTGTCAGTTAATCACTGGGTACAGTGTCAGTTAATCACTGGGTACAGTGTCAATTAATCACTGGGTACAGTGTCAGTTAATCACTGGGTACAGTGTCAATTAATCACTGGGTACAGTGTCACTTAATCACTGGGTACAGTGTCAATTAATCACTGGGTACAGTGTCAGTTAATCACTGTGTACAGTGTCAATTAATCACTGGGTACAGTGTCAATTAATCACTGGGTACAGTGTCAATTAATCACTGGGTACAGTGTCAATTAATCACTGGGTACAGTGTCAGTTAATCACTGGGTACAGTGTCAATTAATCACTGGGTACAGTGTCAGTTAATCACTGGGTACAGTGTCAATTAATCACTGGGTACAGTGTCAATTAATCACTGGGTACAGTGTCAATTAATCACTGGGTACAGTGTCAATTAATCACTGGGTACAGTGTCAGTTAATCACTGGGTACAGTGTCAATTACAGACTGGGTACAGTTTAAATTAATCACTGGGTACAGTGTCAGTTAATCACTGGGTACAGTTTTAGTTAATCACTGGGTACAGTGTCAGTTAATCACTGGGTACAGTGTCAATTAATCACTGGGTACAGTGTCAATTAATCACTGAGTACAGTGTCAGTTAATCACTGGGTACAGTGTCAATTAATCACTGGGTACAGTGTCAATTAATCACTGGGTACATTGTCAGTTAATCACTGTGTACAGTGTCAATTAATCACTGGGTATAGTGTCAATTACAGACTGGGTACAGTTTAAATTAATCACTGGGTACAGTGTCAGTTAATCACTGGGTACAGTTTCAGTTAATCACTGGGTACAGTGTCAGTTAATCACTGGGTACAGTGTCAATTAATCACTGGGTACAGTGTCAATTAATCACTGAGTACAGTGTCAGTTAATCACTGGGTACAGTGTCAGTTAATCACTGGGTACAGTGTCAATTAATCACTGGGTACAGTGTCAGTTAATCACTGGGTACAGTGTCAATTAATCACTGGGTACAGTGTCACTTAATCACTGGGTACAGTGTCAATTAATCACTGGGTACAGTGTCAGTTAATCACTGTGTACAGTGTCAATTAATCACTGGGTACAGTGTCAATTAATCACTGGGTACAGTGTCAATTAATCACTGGGTACAGTGTCAATTAATCACTGGGTACAGTGTCAGTTAATCACTGGGTACAGTGTCAATTAATCACTGGGTACAGTGTCAGTTAATCACTGGGTACAGTGTCAATTAATCACTGGGTACAGTGTCAATTAATCACTGAGTACAGTGTCAGTTAATCACTGGGTACAGTGTCAGTTAATCACTGGGTACAGTGTCAATTAATCACTGGGTACAGTGTCAGTTAATCACTGGGTACAGTGTCAATTAATCACTGGGTACAGTGTCAGTTAATCACTGGGTACAGTGTCAATTAATCACTGGGTACAGTGTCAGTTAATCACTGTGTACAGTGTCAATTAATCACTGGGTACAGTGTCAATTAATCACTGGGTACAGTGTCAATTAATCACTGGGTACAGTGTCAATTAATCACTGGGTACAGTGTCAGTTAATCACTGGGTACAGTGTCAATTAATCACTGGGTACAGTGTCAGTTAATCACTGGGTACAGTGTCAATTAATCACTGGGTACAGTGTCAATTAATCACTGGGTACAGTGTCAGTTAATCACTGTGTACAGTGTCAATTAATCACTGGGTACAGTGTCAATTAATCACTGGGTACAGTGTCAATTAATCACTGGGTACAGTGTCAATTAATCACTGGGTACAGTGTCAGTTACAGACTGGGTACAGTGTCAGTTAATCACTGGGTACAGTGTCAATTAATCACTGGGTACAGTGTCAGTTAATCACTGGGTACAGTGTCAGTTAATCACTGGGTACAGTGTCAATTAATCACTGGGTACAGTGTCAATTAATCACTGAGTACAGTGTCAGTTAATCACTGGGTACAGTGTCAGTTAATCACTGGGTACAGTGTCAATTAATCACTGGGTACAGTGTCAATTAATCACTGGGTACAGTGTCAGTTAATCACTGGGTATAGTGTCAATTACAGACTGGGTACAGTTTAAATTAATCACTGGGTACAGTGTCAGTTACAGACTGGGTACAGTGTCAGTTAATCACTGGGTACAGTGTCAATTAATCACTGGGTACAGTGTCAGTTAATCACTGTGTACAGTGTCAATTAATCACTGGGTATAGTGTCAATTACAGACTGGGTACAGTTTAAATTAATCACTGGGTACAGTGTCAGTTAATCACTGGGTACAGTGTCAATTAATCACTGGGTACAGTGTCAATTAATCACTGGGTACAGTGTCAATTAATCACTGGGTACAGTGTCAATTAATCACTGGGTATAGTGTCAATTAAGTGTCATCTGGTAGGTACAGTGTTAATATAGCTTCTGGTAGGTACAGTGTTAATATAGCATCTGGTAGGTACAGTGTTAAGGACACCAAGGGAGCATCCAAAATTACACCCTATTCTCTACATATCCCTGATCAAAGGTAGTGCACTATATAGGGAGTAGGGTGCCATGTGGACTTCCTGCTCAGTCGGCCCAGGGAGAGAACACTCTGAGGTCTGTTTCTGGACGGGAGCTGAACTGAGTGTTGTGTTTGCTGCATAATCACGCAGTGCCAACATTTCCACTGCAAACCAAAGGAGTGGTACATGCTGATCTGCAGTGCTTTGTGGTTTAGTTAACCTGCCAACCGGCTGCTGTGACCATGGTGTTTACACAAACAAACCTTCATGGCCACTTTACCACAGGGTGAGGGATACACACACCGTTTACAATTCAGTAGAATGCAATACAATATAACTTGATTAACCCTCAAGGGGATACTGCAAGCAGATCTGGGGAAAGAGCCTCTGATAAAATATTCACATGTAAAACATTTAAAAGTCAGAGGGAAATCCACTTTAGCAGGAGAGTGGAGAGGTTGTGTAGATGTTATAGAGTTGAAGTATGAAGCAGGCAGGCAGGCAGGCAGGCAGGCAGGCAGGCAGGCAGGCAGGCAGGCAGGCAGGCAGGCAGGATTGTTAGAGGACGACGGGAGGAGATACAGACAGACAGACAGACAGACAGACAGACAGACAGACAGACAGACAGACAGACAGACAGACAGACAGACAGACAGACAGACAGGATTGTTAGAGGACGACGGGAGGACAGACAGACAGACAGACAGACAGACAGACAGACAGACAGACAGACAGACAGACAGGATTGTTAGAGGACTACGGGAGGACAGACAGACAGACAGACAGACAGACAGACAGACAGACAGACAGACAGAGGCAGAAGGATGGTTAGAGGACGACGGGAGGAGAGACTGACTGTCTCTGGCCTGTTCAGTGAGAAAGAGCAGACTAAGCACTTTTCTTTTCACCTGAAATAGCATACCATACGAGGGTTGAATGAGAGCAGGGAGGGCTCTGCCTGTGACTCTTCTGATCACTATTCCGAGTTCGGGAACTCTGTAACATCCCACGATAGCGTACAGGAGTTTGAAACGTACTGTAGGAGACTGTATGAGACTGTCCCTTCACTGTCTGCTGATTTACCCCAGATAAGTGATCAGAGGGGTAAATGTTCATTCTCATCTACAGTGTTTCTTCTGATACAGAGATGAGACAGGTAGTTCCTTAAAGACAGGTAGTTCCTTAAAGACAGGTAGTTCCTTAAAGACAGATAGTTCCTTAAAGACAGGTAGTTCCTTAAAGACAGGTAGTTCCTTAAATACAAGTAGCTCCTTAAAGACAGGTAGTTCCTTAAAGACAGGTAGTTCCTTAAAGACAGGTAGTTCCTTAAACACAGGTAGTTCCTTAAAGACAGATAGTTCCTTAAAGACAGGTAGTTCCTTAAAGACAGGTAGTTCCTTAAAGACAGGTAGTTCCTTAAAGACAGGTAGTTCCTTAAAGACAGGTAGTTCCTTAAAGACAGGTAGATTCTTAAAGACAGATAGTTCCTTAAAGACAGGTAGTTCCTTAAAGACAGGTAGATTCTTAAAGACAGGTAGTTCCTTAAAGACAGGTAGTTCCTTAAAGACAAGAGTGTCCAAATGAAACAAAGTAAAACAAACAATACTTAGAGGTATTTCATCTGTAGAGACGAGGGTGATACCAGGGTGAATATGACGGTAGAGACGAGGGTGATACCAGGGTGAATATGACGGTAGAGACGAGGGTGATACCAGGGTGAATATGACTGTAGAGACGAGGGTGATACCAGGGTGAATATGACGGTAGAGACGAGGGTCATACCAGGGTGAACATGACTGTAGAGACGAGGGTGATACCAGGGTGAATATAACTGTAGAGACGAGGGTCATACCAGGGTGAATATGACTGTAGAGACGAGGGTGATACCAGGGTGAATATGACTGTAGAGACGAGGGTGATACCAGGGTGAATATGACGGTAGAGACGAGGGTGATACCAGGGTGAATATGACTGTAGAGACGAGGGTGATACCAGGGTGAATATGACGGTAGAGACGAGGGTGATACCAGGGTGAACATGACGATAGAGACGAGGGTGATACCAGGGTGAATATGACTGTAGAGACGAGGGTGATACCAGGGTAAATATAACTGTAGAGACGAGGGTGATACCAGGGTGAATATGACTGAATGTATCTTGTTCCTCAGCCAGTACGGGTAGAAGGGGACAGATGGTGTGATATGATGCATAAAATGTTATGTGGATAGTGTGTTATGTTATGTGGATAGTGTGTTATGTTATGTGGATAGTGTGTTAGGTTATGTGGATAGTGTGTTATGTTATGTGGATAGTGTGTTATGTTATGTGGATAGTGTGTTATGTTATGTGGATAGTGTGTTATGTTATGTGGATAGTGTGTTATGTTATGTGGATAGTGTGTTATGTTATGTGGATAGTGTGTTATGTTATGTGGATAGTGTGTTATGTTATGTGGATAGTGTGTTATGTTACGTGGATAGTGTGTTATGTTATGTGGATAGTGTGTTATGTTATGTGGATAGTGTGTTATGTTATTTGGATAGTGTGTTATGTTATGTGGATAGTGTGTTATGTTATGTGGATAGTGTGTTATGTTATGTGGAACGTGTGTTATGTTATGTGGAACGTGTGTTATGTTATGTGGATAGTGTGTTATGTTATGTGGATAGTGTGTTATGTTATGTGGATAGTGTGTTATGTTATGTGGATAGTGTGTTATGTTATGTGGAACGTGTGTTATGTTATGTGGAACGTGTGTTATGTTATGTGGATAGTGTGTTATGTTATGTGGATAGTGTGTTATGTTATGTGGATAGTGTGTTATGTTATGTGGATAGTGTGTTATGTTATGTGGATAGTGTGTTATGTTATGTGGATAGTGTGTTATGTTACGTGGATAGTGTGTTATGTTATGTGGATAGTGTGTTATGTTATGTGGATAGTGTGTTATGTTATGTGGATAGTGTGTTAAGTTATGTGGATAGTGTGTTATGTTATGTGGATAGTGTGTTATGTTATGTGGATAGTGTGTTATGTTATGTGGAACGTGTGTTATGTTATGTGGATAGTGTGTTATGTTATGTGGATAGTGTGTTATGTTATGTGGATAGTGTGTTATGTTATTTGGATAGTGTGTTATGTTATGTGGATAGTGTGTTATGTTATGTGGATAGTGTGTTATGTTATGTGGAAAGTGTGTTATGTTATGTGGATAGTATGCTTTTGTTTTCAATTCTTTGTACAGTACGTATACACTGAGTGTACAAAACATTAAGGTCACCATCCTAACATTGAGGGGCAACCCAGCCTCAACAACGAACAGCCTCAATTCGTCGGGAAAGAGATCCACAGGGATGCTGGTCCATGTTGACTCCAATGATTACCACAATTATGTCAAGTTGGCTGGATGTCCTTTAGGTGGTGGACCGTTCCTAATGGGAAATTGTGGGAAACTGTTGAGAGTGAAAAACGCAGCTACGTTGAGGTTCTTGACACAAATCAGTGCGCCTGAAACCTACTACCATACCCCGTTCAAAGGCTCTTACGTTTTGTCAGTGGTCCTGTGATAGACTAGATACTCCAGTGGTCCTGTGGTAGACTAGATACTTCAGTGGTCCTGTGATAGACTAGATACTCCAGTGGTCGTGTGGTAGACTAGATACTTCAGTGGTCCTGTGATAGACTAGATACTCCAGTGGTCCTGTGGTAGACTAGATACTCCAGTGGTCCTGTGGTAGACTAGATAATTCAGTGGTCCTGTGATAGACTAGATACTCCAGTGGTCCTGTGGTAGACTAGATACTTCAGTGGTCCTGTGATAGACTAGATACTCCAGTGGTCCTGTGACAGACTAGATACTTCAGTGGTCCTGTGACAGACTAGATACTTCAGTGGTCCTGTGACAGACTAGATACTTCAGTGGTCCTGTGACAGACTAGATACTTCAGTGGTCCTGTGATAGACTAGATACTTCAGTGGTCCTGTGACAGACTAGATACTTCAGTGGTCCTGTGATAGACTAGATACTTCAGTGGTCCTGTGATAGACTAGATACTTCAGTGGTCCTGTGACAGACTAGATACTTCAGTGGTCCTGTGATAGACTAGATACTTCAGTGGTCCTGTGATAGACTAGATAGTTCAGTGGACCTGTGATAGACTAGATACTTCAGTGGTCCTGTGATAGACTAGATACTTCAGTGGTCCTGTGATAGACTAGATACTTCAGCCAGTAGCCATGTGATAGACTAGATACTTCAGTGGTCCTGTGATAGACAAGATAGTTCAGTGGTCCTGTGACAGACTAGATACTTCAGTGGTCCTGTGATAGATTAGATACTTCAGTGGTCCTGTGACAGACTAGATACTTCAGTGGTCCTGTGATAGACTATATACTTCAGTGGTCCTGTGGTAGACTAGATACTTCAGTGGTCCTGTGATAGACTAGATACTTCAGTGGTCCTGTGATAGACTAGATATTTCCGTCAGTGGTCCTGTGATAGACTAGATACTTCAGTGGTCCTGTGATAGACTAGATACTTCAGTGGTCCTGTGACAGACTAGATACTTCAGTGGTCCTGTGACAGACTAGATAGTTCAGTGTTCCTGTGACAGACTAGATAGTTCAGTGGTCCTGTGATAGACTAGATACTTCAGTGGTCCTGTGATAGACTAGATACTTCAGTGGTCCTGTGATAGACTATATATTTCCGTCAGTGGTCCTGTGATAGACTAGATACTCCAGTGGTCCTGTGATAGTCTAGATACTTCAGTGATCCTGTGATAGACTAGATACTTCAGTGGTCCTGTGATAGTCTAGATACTTCAGTGATCCTGTGATAGACTAGATACTTCAGTGGTCCTGTGATAGACTAGATACTTCAGTGGTCCTGTGATATACTAGATAGTGTAGGTGAAGGACATTCCACACACAGAAGAGGATAAGGATGAGATGCTATGCTGTTGATGATACATGTGCAGTTTAGGAATAGAGTTAATTATATTATGCTGCTTGATAAAGTTAAATATGCCTTCAGACTAGCCTTCCTGATTGAACTTTCATAAACTACATTTGACGACGGTAATGTCCAGGTTGAGCTTGATGTGGTGGGCCGACATCCAAGCTGAGATATCTGCCAGGCACGCAGAGATGCGTGTCGCCACCTGTTTGTCAGAAGGGGGTAATGAGAAAAGTAGTTGAGTGTCATCTGCAAAGCAATGACAGGAGAGACCATGTGAAGATACGACTAAGCCGAGTGACTTGGTGTCGAGAGAAAAGAGGAGAGGGCCTAGAACTGAGCCCTGGGAGACCAGTAGTGAGAGTACATGGAAAAGTAGTTGAGTGTCATCTGCAAAGCAATGACAGGAGAGACCATGTGAAGATACGACTAAGCCGAGTGACTTGGTGTCGAGAGAAAAGAGGAGAGGGCCTAGAACTGAGCCCTGGGAGACCAGTAGTGAGAGTACATGGTGCAGACACAGATCCTCTCCAAGTCACCTGGTAGGAGAAGCCAGGTAGGATGCAATCCAAGAGAGTGCAGAGCCTGAGACGCCCAGCCCTGAGAGGATGGAGAGGAGGATCTGATGGTTCACGGTGTTGAAGGCAGCATATAGATATAGGAGGATGAGAACAGATGAGAGAGAGACAGCTTTGGCGGTGCCTGTGACACAGAGGGAGAGCAGCCTCGGTTTGGTAACCCGTCTTGAAACCTGACTGGTTAGGGTGAAGAAAATCCTTCTGAGAGAGTTAACAAGATAGTTGGTCAGAAACAGCACGCTCAAGTGTTGTGTGCTGCAAATATATACTATTTGCCAGAGTCAACTTGTCACAACTCTCCTTCCCTGGAAATAGATAACAGTAAAACAGCCAATATGTTTCAAACGGTCAAAGGTGACGGCGAAAAGGAATACCGGTCTGCAGTTTTTGACATCAGAGGGGTCGAGGGTTCTTGAGGAGGGGAGCGACTCTGGCCATCTGGAACTCAGAGGGGGGACAGCCAGTGGTCAGGAATGAGTTGATAAGGAATGGGAGAAAGTCTGGAGAAGGGTAATGGGGTTGGGGGCGTAGGTCATTGGGCGGCCCCATGTCGCAGGATTTCATCCGGGGGGGAGAAAGAGGTCAAGGCATGGAGTAGTTCTATGTGAGTGGGACCAGTGGACTCAATAGGCTGAGTGAATGAGGAGCAGATGTTGTATGGCGTGAGAGGGGAGAATAGAGGTCAAGGCATAGAGTAGTTCTACAGTGCCTTGCGAAAGTATTCGGCCCCCTTGAACTTTGCGACCTTTTGCCACATTTCAGGCTTCAAACATAAAGATATAAAACTGTATTTTTTTGTGAAGAATCAACAACAAGTGGGACACAATCATGAAGTGGAACGACATTTATTGGATATTTCAAACTTTTTTAACAAATCAAAAACTGAAAAATTGGGCGTGCAAAATTATTCAGCCCCCTTAAGTTAATACTTTGTAGCGCCACCTTTTGCTGCGATTACAGCTGTAAGTCGCTTGGGGTATGTCTCTATCAGTTTTGCACATCGAGAGACTGACATTTTTTCCCATTCCTCCTTGCAAAACAGCTCGAGCTCAGTGAGGTTGGATGGAGAGCATTTGTGAACAGCAGTTTTCAGTTCTTTCCACAGATTCTCGATTGGATTCGGGTCTGGACTTTGACTTGGCCATTCTAACACCTGGATATGTTTATTTTTGAACCATTCCATTGTAGATTTTGCTTTATGTTTTGGATCATTGTCTTGTTGGAAGACAAATCTCCGTCCCAGTCTCAGGTCTTTTGCAGACTCCATCAGGTTTTCTTCCAGAATGGTCCTGTATTTGGCTCCATCCATCTTCCCATCAATTTGAACCATCTTCCCTGTCCCTGCTGAAGAAAAGCAGGCCCAAACCATGATGCTGCCACCACCATGTTTGACAGTGGGGATGGTGTGTTCAGGGTGATGTGCTGTGTTGCTTTTACGCCAAACATAACGTTTTGCATTGTTGCCAAAAAGTTCAATTTTGGTTTAATCTGACCAGAGCACCTTCTTCCACATGTTTGGTGTGTCTCCCAGGTGGCTTGTGGCAAACTTTAAACGACACTTTTTATGGATATCTTTAAGAAATGGCTTTCTTCTTGCCACTCTTCCATAAATGCCAGATTTGTGCAATATACGACTGATTGTTGTCCTATGGACAGAGTCTCCCACCTCAGCTGTAGATCTCTGCAGTTCATCCAGAGTGATCATGGGCCTCTTGGCTGCATCTCTGATCAGTCTTCTCCTTGTATGAGCTGAAAGTTTAGAGGGACGGCCAGGTCTTGGTAGATTTGCAGTGGTCTGATACTCCTTCCATTTCAATATTATCGCTTGCACAGTGCTCCTTGGGATGTTTAAAGCTTGGGAAATCTTTTTGTATCCAAATCCGGCTTTAAACTTCTTCACAACAGTATCTCGGACCTGCCTGGTGTGTTCCTTGTTCTTCATGATGCTCTCTGCGCTTTTAACGGACCTCTGAGACTATCACAGTGCAGGTGCATTTATACAGAGACTTGATTACACACAGGTGGATTGTATTTATCATCATTAGTCATTTAGGTCAACATTGGATCATTCAGAGATCCTCACTGAACTTCTGGAGAGAGTTTGCTGCACTGAAAGTAAAGGGGCTGAATAATTTTGCACGCCCAATTTTTCAGTTTTTGATTTGTTAAAAAAGTTTGAAATATCCAATAAATGTCGTTCCACTTCATGATTGTGTCCCACTTGTTGTTGGTTCTTCACAAAAAAATGCAGTTTTATATCTTTATGTTTGAAGCCTGAAATGTGGCAAAAGGTCGCAAAGTTCAAGGGGGCCGAATACTTTCGCAAGGCACTGTATGTGAGTGGGACCAGTGGACTCAATAGGCTGAGTGAATGAGGAGCGGATGTTATATGGTGTGAGAGGGGAGAAAGAGGTCAAGGCATAGAGTAGTTTTATGTGAGTGGGACCAGTGGACTCAATAGGCTGAGTGAATGAGGAGCGGATGTTGTATGGCGTGAGAGGGGAGAAAGAGGTCAAGGTGTAGAGTAGTTCTCTGTGAGTGGGACCAGTGGACTCAATAGGCTGAGTGAATGAGGAGCGGATGTTGTATGGCGTGAGAGGGGAGAATAGAGGTCAAGGTTTAGAGTAGTTCTCTGTGAGTGGGACCAGTGGACTCAATAGGCTGAGTGAATGAGGAGCAGATGTTGTATGGCGTGAGAGGGGAAAATAGAGGTCAAGGTGTAGAGTAGTTCTCTGTGAGTGGGACCAGTGGACTCAATAGGCTGAGTGAATGAGGAGCGGATGTTGTATGGCGTGAGAGGGGAAAATAGAGGTCAAGGTGTAGAGTAGTTCTCTGTGAGTGGGACCAGTAGACTCAATAGGCTGAGTGAATGAGGAGCGGATGTTGTATGGCGTGAGAGGGGAGAATAGAGGTCAAGGTGTAGAGTAGTTCTCTGTGAGTGGGACCAGTGGACTCAATAGACTGAGTGAATGAGGAACGGATGTCATTGAAGGTTATTTTCAAAGTGGTTGACAATGTCATCCGCGGAGAGGGGGGAGCAGGTTGCAGAGATATTAGAGGTTGTTAGAGGTTGTTAGATGTTAGAGGCAGAAGCTTGATATTTATTAGAGTAATATAAAGTGGCTTTAGCAGCAGATACAGAGAAACAGAAGATAGAGGAGGGAGTGAAAGGATGATAGGTCCTCCAGAAGTTTAGTTTTCCTCCATTTTTTTCTCAGCCGCCCACAGGATGGGAGGGCCGGGCCGGCCGGGAGGAAAGGGGACAGTGCAAATCATAGGGAGGAAAGTAGGGTCGAAGAGGCAGAATCAGGAGACAAGAGAGAGATGGATTTAACAGAAGGGAGAGATGATAGGATAGAAAAGGAAAGAGTAGTGGGAGAGACAGAGTGAAGATTTGATAGTGCATGACCATCTGGGTAGGGGCTGAGTGGATAGGGTTGGAGGAAAGGGAGAAAGACAAGGAAACAAAGTAGTGATCAGAGACCTGGAGGGGGGTTACAGTGAGATTAGTAGGGGAACAGAGACATGGAGGGGGTTACAGTGAGATTAGTAGGAGAACAGAGACATGGAGGGGGTTACAGTGAGATTAGTAGGAGAACAGAGACCTGGAGGGGGTCACAGTGAGATTAGTAGGAGAACAGAGACCTGGAGGGGGTTACAGTGAAATTAGTAGGAGAACAGAGACCTGGAGGGGGTTACAGTGAGATTTGTAGGAGAACAGAGACCTGGAGGGGGTCACAGTGAGATTAGTAGGAGAACAGAGACCTGGAGGGGGGGTTATAGTGAGATTAGTAGGAGAACAGAGACCTGGAGGGGGTCACATTGAGATTAGTAGGAGAACAGAGACCTGGAGGGGGTTACAGTGAGATTAGTAGGAGAACAGAGACCTGGAGGGGGGGGGGTTACAGTGAGATTAGTAGGAGAACAGAGACCTGGAGGGGGTTACAGTGAGATTAGTAGGAGAACAGAGACCTGGAGGAGGGTTACAGTGAGATTAGTAGGAGAACAGAGACCTGGAGGGGGTTACAGTGAGATTAGTAGGAGAACAGCCTCTAGTAAAGATGAGGTAAAGCGTATGGCCTTGTGAGTTGGAGGGGACTGGGTGAGTTCAAAAGAGGCAAGGAGGAGAAAGAGAGTTGGAAAAAAAATAATCGAAGTCAGACGTCTGGAGGCTGAAGTTGCAAAGTACGAAGAGCGGTGAGCCATCGTCAGGAAATGAGCTCATTGAGGAACTCTCCAAGGGCTCCTGTTGGGGGATAGATTACAATGTTAAGCTTCAGTGGAAAAGTGACAGTGACAGAATGGAATTCAAATGAGGAAGGGAAAATCTCCAGTTAGGAGAAATGTGTAGCCCTGTGGCACCACCGTGACGACCAGATGCTCTCGGACTATGAGAGAAAACGTAGTCAGATGAAGAAAGAGCACCTGGACTAGCAGTGTTCTCTGAGGTGATCCATGTCTCCATCAGGGCCAAAACGTCAAGGGACTGAAGGACAGCCTAGGCCCAGAGGAACTCAGCGTTCTTAACCACAGATGGACAGTTCCAAACGCTGTCAGAGACCCGGGAATTCCACATGGGTTGTGCGTGCAGGGTACACTAAATTAGAACGGTTGTAGCCAAGGGGCGGGGAGCGTCTGTACAACTTACAGGGAGCGGAGCGTACAGAGGTATAAAAACACACACAGGCTAAGTGGGTTTGGAGGCTGTGCTCCACAGCACCGTTGATGCAGGCCCCTAGCTAGTACAGCAGTGTTCCTCTGCAGGGATCTACAAGGAGAGAGAGAGCTCAGAGCATCCATGCAGAAAACTGCTTCTCCATGGGACAATTATAGTGTCCATGTAGATGCATAAAACTCCTCGTTTGCATCTCAAATGGCACTCTAGTCTCTATATGGGAACCTACTGGCCCTGGTCAAAAGTAGTGCACAATATAGGGAATAGGGTGCCATAGGGCTCTGATGTTAGCCCGCTACCATGATACATCGATAGGCGAGGACGTTTGCTAGCAAGCTGTCAATGGGCATAATATCTAACAAGTGAAGGGAGAGTAGGGAAAGAAGAAAGGCTGATATGCATTCTGACTGAGTGGTAGCAAACAACCCAGCTGTAAGGCTTGAGGACACAGATCCAGGCACTCACAGACACACCTCCCCGCATGCCGCTCCTAATCTGCAGGTTGGTCTATAAACCTGCAGGGAGGTATTTTGACCACATCTACTTAGGCATAATAAAATCCTTTCTGTTTTCAAATGTCAATTTAAGTAAACGATTACGAATACGAGTATTGCCCCAGTAGATGAATCTGATACGTAGGCTAAAGGGGAAAACTATTTTTTTTTAATGAATAATTTTTTCAGTTTTCACACGCAACAACCATAGTTTAGACGTTTTAATTTGAATGAGAGTTCCTTTTCAGTTCAAACAATCAGCATCAGTGATTCATATTTTTTTTCAACACTCTGAAACGGCACAGAAATGCCCGTGTGTGTTTACTCTTTATGTAGTCATTAGCGATGCCGCTAATGATAACCATCTTCTGGTAGAGAAGTAAAGGCTTTCCCATAAACCTTCCTAATTAAATGTTAACTATAAAGTAGCCTATACCTAATCTGCCAGAATAATATCGTGATTATTTGCATCAATCCAGTGGCCATTTGTTTAGCTAACTCTGCAAGCACATGATCGCTACAGAAACACTGCTAGCCAAACAACGATCTCTTGCTGGTTCTGCACTGGAATTAAAGCATAACTACACCCCAAAATTGAAATGTCTTCTATATTTCCCAGACCTCAAAGGTGGTCTTCTTATGTGGTTTAAACGTTGTTTGTGGACCTGAAAAGCATGGTCAAATTTTCAAACTTGTAAAACAAAATGGAGAAAATTAAATTTGGGAAAAAACGGAATCAGGCAGCATATTTGCTATACCAGTTAACTTGTGTCCCCCTCTCCTTGGGCCAGAGGTGCTCTGAGGTAAAGTTCTCCCTTTCTGGCCAGTGGGTCCCTCTGCCCACTGATCCCCACTGATCCCCCTACACCCCAGAGAGGTCTTCATTAGGGTCCCTCTTCCCACTGACCCCCCCCCCCCCTACACCCCAGAGAGGTCTTCATTAGGGTCCCTCTTCCCACTGATCCCCCCTACACCCCAGAGAGGTCTTCATTAGGGTCCCTCTTCCCACTGATCCCTCCTACACCCCAGAGAGGTCTTCATTAGGGTCCCTCTTCCCACTGATCCCCCCCCTACACCCCAGAGAGGTCTTCATTAGGGTCCCTCTTCCCACTGATCCCTCCTACACCCCAGAGAGGTCTTCATTAGGGTCCCTCTTCCCACTGACCCCCCCCCCCCCTACACCCCAGAGAGGTCTTCATTAGGGTCCCTCTTCCCACTGATCCCTCCTACACCCCAGAGAGGTCTTCATTAACGTCATTAAAATACGTTGTAAAAAATGACGTATTTTATTTATATATCACTTCTCTGTCTCTGTATTACTGACATTTATTCTGTCATATAGCCCGGCGACGGTAGGATTGATCCAATCTCTCTCTCTCTCTCTCCCTCTCTCTCTCCCTCCCTCCCTCTCTCACTCCCTTTCTCTCCCTCTCTCTCTCACTCCATCTTTCTCTCTCTCTCCCTTTCTCACTCCCTCTCCCTTTCTCTCTCTCTCTCACTCCCTATCTCACTCTCTCTCTCACTCCCTATCTCACTCCCTCTCTCTCTCTCCCACTCTCTCACCCTCTCTCTCTCTCTCTCTTTCCATCTCTCTCTGATGAGGGAAATCTTTCATTTGTATGCAGTCATTCCAGATGACAGGAAGCCAGGTGGATGTTAATTGTGATGAGTTCCCGAGTGGTGCAGCGTTCTAAGGCACTGCATCTCAGTTCTAGAGGCGTCACTACAGACCCTGGTTTGATTCCAGGCTGTATCACAGCCGGCCGTAATTGGGAGGTGCACAATTGGCCCAATGTCGTCTGGGTTAGGGTTTGGCCGGAGTAGGCCGTCATTGTAAATAAGAATTTGTTTTTAAATGACTTGCCAAGTTAAAAAATAAAATACATGAGCCTTACCCTGGAGGCAGAACGGGGTGATTTCTGCTAGATGGAGCAGCTGCAAAGTCAAAATGAGGTTTAAAATGGATGACTTTGTGGCTGTGCCAGCAAGTGACCACTCTGCTGTGCTACTTCCAGTACATGATTCATCCCACTAATGCCAACCTGCTAAACCTGCTGTAGAGTGATTTCACACTGACTCCAGCCGAGTTAAACCTTCTACTGTAAGGATTCATGTCCCCATCATACTAGAATACAAATGGCTATTTAATAGTAAGATTTAATAGTCTCACAAAGTTTCGTCATTTGATAAGATCCGATTAATTTGAGACGATGGAATAGTGGTCTCTGGAGGAACAGGAAGAGGCTTAATAATGACTTCAAGAAACGCTGGCTTGTCCCTTCTTCATTCTCTAAATGTTTTTAAAGCATTTTATTGAAATGTCGATTTCTTCTGTAAGTCCTGACGTTAACAGGGTTTTATGTGTCGGTGTTTGCAGTTGGTCTCGGTGACATTGGGAATATCCTATGACGAGGACAATTCCTCTCACATTATTGGTTCAGATTACAGTACTGTTTTATTCAGTCCTTTTTCCCCTGCAGGCTCTGAAAGTGTGTGTGTGTGTGTGTGTCTGTGTGTCTGTGTGTGTGTGTGTGTGTGTCAAGCTGGTGTGATAGACTAGGTACCATATTTCTATCATGTATGTCTCAGTAAGCAACTTGGTAGTTTCCTGCAGTATCTGTAAAGGTCAAAAGGTCATGGTACTTTCCCCAGTTTCACCCCATCAGACTGATGTTACAGGCTAGGTGGTCCTGTATAGTGATGATGTCAGTGTTTCACCCCATCAGACTGATGGCTAGGTGGTCCTGTATAGTGATGATGTCAGTGTTTCACCCCATCAGACTGATGTTACAGGCTAGGTGGTCCTGTATAGTGATGATGTCAGTGTTTCACCCCATCAGACTGATGGCTAGGTGGTCCTGTATAGTGATGATGTCAGTGTTTCACCCCATCAGACTGATGTTACAGGCTAGGTGGTCCTGTATAGTGATGATGTCAGTGTTTCACCCCATCAGACTGATGTTACAGGCTAGGTGGTCCTGTATAGTGATGATGTCAGTGTTTCACCCCATCAGACTGATGTTACAGGCTAGGTGGTCCTGTATAGTGATGATGTCAGTGTTTCTCCCCATCAGACTGATGTTACAGGCTAGGTGGTCCTGTATAGTGATGATGTCAGTGTTTCACCCCATCAGACTGATGTTACAGGCTAGGTGGTCCTGTATAGTGATGATGTCAGTGTTTCTCCCCATCAGACTGATGTTACAGGCTAGGTGGTCCTGTATAGTGATGATGTCAGTGTTTCACCCCATCAGACTGATGTTACAGGCTAGGTGGTCCTGTATAGTGATGATGTCAGTGTTTCACCCCATCAGACTGATGTTACAGGCTAGGTGGTCCTGTATAGTGATGATGTCAGTGTTTCACCCCATCAGACTGATGTTACAGGCTAGGTGGTCCTGTATAGTGATGATGTCAGTGTTTCACCCCATCAGACTGATGTTACAGGCTAGGTGGTCCTGTATAGTGATGATGTCAGTGTTTCACCCCATCAGACTGATGTTACAGGCTAGGTGGTCCTGTATAGTGATGATGTCAGTGTTTCACCCCATCAGACTGATGTTACAGGCTAGGTGGTCCTGTATAGTGATGATGTCAGTGTTTCACCCCATCAGACTGATGTTACAGGCTAGGTGGTCCTGTATAGTGATGATGTCAGTGTTTCACCCCATCAGACTGATGTTACAGGCTAGGTGGTCCTGTATAGTGATGATGTCAGTGTTTCACCCCATCAGACTGATGTTACAGGCTAGGTGGTCCTGTATAGTGATGATGTCAGTGTTTCACCCCATCAGACTGATGTTACAGGCTAGGTGGTCCTGTATAGTGATGATGTCAGTGTTTCACCCCATCAGACTGATGTTACAGGCTAGGTGGTCCTGTATAGTGATGATGTCAGTGTTTCACCCCATCAGACTGATGTTACAGGCTAGGTGGTCCTGTATAGTGATGATGTCAGTGTTTCACCCCATCAGACTGATGTTACAGGCTAGGTGGTCCTGTATAGTGATGATGTCAGTGTTTCACCCCATCAGACTGATGTTACAGGCTAGGTGGTCCTGTATAGTGATGATGTCAGTGTTTCACCCCATCAGACTGATGTTACAGGCTAGGTGGTCCTGTATAGTGATGATGTCAGTGTTTCACCCCATCAGACTGATGTTACAGGCTAGGTGGTCCTGTATAGTGATGATGTCAGTGATATCACATGATATGATGTATATGATGTATATGATACAATATGATATGATTGATATGATGTGATGTATATGATATGATATGATGTATATGATATGATATGATATGATGTGATGTATATGATATGATATGATGTATATGATATGATATGATGTATATGATATGATATGATGTATATGATATGATATGATATGATGTGATGTATATGATATGATATGATGTATATGATATGATATGATGTATATGATATGATATGATATGATGTGATGTATATGATATGATATGATGTATATGATATGATATGATGTATATGATATGATGTATATGATATGATGTATATGATATGATGTATATGATATGATATGATGTATATGATATGATATGATGTATATGATATGATATGATATGATGTGATGTATATGATATGATATGATGTATATGATATGATATGATGTATATGATATGATATGATATGATGTGATGTATATGATATGATATGATGTGATGTATATGATATGATATGATGTATATGATATGATATGATATGATGTATATGATATGATATGATGTATATGATATGATGTATATGATATGATATGATGTATATGATATGATATGATATGATGTGATGTATATGATATGATATGATGTGATGTATATGATATATGATGTATATGATATGATGTATATGATATGATGTATATGATATGATATGACGTGATGTATATGATATATGATGTATATGATATGATGTATATGATATGATATGATGTATATGATATGATGTATATGATATGATATGATGTATATGATATGATATGATATGATGTATGTGATATGATATGATGTATATGATATGATGTATATGATATGATATGATGTATATGATATGATATGATATGATGTGATGTATATGATATGATATGATGTGATGTATATGATATGATGTATATGATATGATGTATATGATATGATATGATGTATATGATATGATATGATGTATATGATATGATATGATGTATATGATATGATGTATATGATATGATATGATGTATATGATATGATATGATGTATATGATGTATATGATATGATATGATGTATATGATATGATGTATATGATATGATATGATGTGATGTATATGATATGATATGATGTATATGATATATGGTGTATATGATATGATATGATATGATGTATATGATATGATATGATATGATGTATATGATATGATGTATATGATATGATATGATATGATGTATATGATATGATGTATATGATGTATATGATATGATATGATGTATATGATGTATATGATATGATATGATGTATATGATATGATGTATATGATATGATATGATGTGATGTATATGATATGATATGATGTATATGATATGATGTATATGATGTATATGATATATGATGTATATGATATGATATGATATGATGTATATGATATGATATGATATGATGTATATGATATGATGTATATGATATGATATGATATGATGTATATGATATGATGTATATGATGTATATGATATGATATGATGTATATGATGTATATGATATGATATGATGTATATGATATGATGTATATGATATGATATGATGTGATGTATATGATATGATATGATATGATGTATATGATATGATGTATATGATGTATATGATATGATATGATATGATATGATATGATATGATGTATATGATATGATGTATATGATATGATATGATGTATATGATATGATATGATGTATATGATATGATATGATATGATGTGATGTATATGATATGATATGATGTATATGATATGATATGATGTATATGATATGATATGATATGATGTGATGTATATGATATGATATGATGTGATGTATATGATATGATATGATGTATATGATATGATATGATGTATATGATATGATATGATGTATATGATATGATGTATATGATATGATATGATGTATATGATATGATATGATATGATGTGATGTATATGATATGATATGATGTGATGTATATGATATATGATGTATATGATATGATGTATATGATATGATGTATATGATATGATGTATATGATATGATATGATGTATATGATATGATATGATATGATGTATGTGATATGATATGATGTATATGATATGATGTATATGATATGATATGATGTATATGATATGATATGATGTATATGATATGATATGATATGATGTGATGTATATGATATGATATGATGTGATGTATATGATATGATGTATATGATATGATGTATATGATATGATATGATGTATATGATATGATATGATGTATATGATATGATATGATGTATATGATATGATGTATATGATATGATATGATGTATATGATATGATATGATGTATATGATGTATATGATATGATATGATGTATATGATATGATGTATATGATATGATATGATGTGATGTATATGATATGATATGATGTATATGATATATGATGTATATGATATGATATGATATGATGTATATGATATGATATGATATGATGTATATGATATGATGTATATGATATGATATGATATGATGTATATGATATGATGTATATGATGTATATGATATGATATGATGTATATGATGTATATGATATGATATGATGTATATGATATGATGTATATGATATGATATGATGTGATGTATATGATATGATATGATGTATATGATATGATGTATATGATGTATATGATATATGATGTATATGATATGATATGATATGATGTATATGATATGATATGATATGATGTATATGATATGATGTATATGATATGATATGATATGATGTATATGATATGATGTATATGATGTATATGATATGATATGATGTATATGATGTATATGATATGATATGATGTATATGATATGATGTATATGATATGATATGATATGATGTATATGATATGATGTATATGATGTATATGATATGATGTATATGATGTATATGATATGATATGATGTATATGATATGATGTATATGATATGATGTGATGTATATGATATGATATGATATGATGTATATGATATGATATGATGTATGTGATATGTAGTATAGAGTTCTCTATGTGGATGTCTGGATATCAACCTCTCTATGTGTATGTCTGTAGAATAGAATTCTACATGTTTATTTCTCAATCTAGATTTTTCTGGACAATTTTTCTGGACCATCTAGATTTTTCTGGACAAAACCCTGCATTTTGAACATTACCCTGTCAAAACCCTGCATTCTAAACTTTACCCTGTCAAAACCCTGCATTCTAAACATTACCCTGTCAAAACCCTGCATTCTAAACATTACCCCATCAAAACCCTGCATTCTAAACATTACCCTGTCAAAACCCTGCATTCTAAACATTACCCCATCAAAACCATGCATTCTAAATGTTCACCTGTCAAAACCCTGCATTCTAAATATTCACCTGTCATAACCCTGCATTCTAAACATTACCCTGTCAAAACCCTGCATTCTAAACATTACCCCATCAAGACCATGCATTCTAAATGTTCACCTGTCAAAACCCTGCATTCTAAATATTCACCTGTCATAACCCTGCTTTCTAAATGTTCACCTGTCATAACCCTGCATTCTAAACATTACCCTGTCAAAACCCTGCATTCTAAACATTACCCCATCAAAACCCTGCATTCTAAACATTACCCCATCAAAACCCTGCATTCTAAACATTACCCTGTCAAAACCCTGCATTCTAAACATTACCCTGTCAAAACCCTGCAATCCAAACATTACCCTGTCAAAACCCTGCATTCTAAACATTACCCTGTCAAAACCCTGTATTCTAAACATTACCCTGTCAAACCCTGCATTCTAAACATTACCCCATCAAAACCCTGCATTCTAAACATTACCCTGTCAAAACCCTGCATTCTAAACATTACCCCATCAAAACCCTGCATTCTAAATGTTCACCTGTCAAAACCCTGCATTCTAAACATTACCCTGTCAAAACCCTGTATTCTAAACATTACCCTGTCAAACCCTGCATTCTAAACATTACCCCATCAAAACCCTGCATTCTAAACATTACCCTGTCAAAACCCTGCATTCTAAACATTACCCCATCAAAACCCTGCATTCTAAATGTTCACCTGTCAAAACCCTGCATTCTAAATATTCACCTGTCATAACCCTGCATTCTAAATGTTCACCTGTCATAACCCTGCATTCTAAATGTTCACCTGTCAAAACCCTGCATTCTAAATAGTCACCTGTCAAAACCCTGCATTCTAAACATTACCCTGTCAAAACTCTGCATTCTAAATGTTCACCTGTCAAAACCCTGCATTCTAAATGTTCACCTGTCAAAACCCTGCATTCTAAATGTTCACCTGTCATAACCCTGCATTCTAAATCTTCACCTGTCATAACCCTGCATTCTAAACATTACCCCATCAAAACCATGCATTCTAAATGTTCACCTGTCAAAACCCTGCATTCTAAATATTCACCTGTCATAACCCTGCAATCTAAATGTTCACCTGTCATAACCCTGCATTCTAAATGTTCACCTGTCAAAACCCTGCATTCTAAATGTTCACCTGTCATAACCCTGCATTCTAAATGTTCACCTGTCAAAACCCTGCATTCTAAACATTACCCTGTCAAAACTCTGCATTCTAAATGTTCACCTGTCAAAACCCTGCATTCTAAATGTTCACCTGTCAAAACCCTGCATTCTAAATGTTCACCTGTCATAACCCTGCATTCTAAATGTTCACCTGTCATAACCCTGCATTCTAAACATTACCCTGTCAAAACCCTGCATTCTAAATGTTCACCTGTCAAAACCCTGCATTCTAAATGTTCACCTGTCAAAACTCTGCATTCTAAATGTTCACCTGTCAAAACCCTGCATTCTAAATGTTCACCTGTCAAAACCCTGCATTCTAAATGTTCACCTGTCATAACCCTGCATTCTAAATGTTCACCTGTCAAAACCCTGCATTCTAAATGTTCACCTGTCAAAACCCTGCATTCTAAATGTTCACCTGTCAAAACCCTGCATTCTAAATGTTCACCTGTCATAACCCTGCATTCTAAATGTTCACCTGTCAAAACCCTGCATTCTAAATGTTCACCTGTCAAAACCCTGCATTCTAAAGGTTCACCTGTCATAACCCTGCATTCTAAATGTTCACCTGTCATAACCCTGCATTCTAAACATTACCCTGTCAAAAATCTGCATTCTAAATGTTCACCTGTCAAAACCCTGCATTCTAAATGTTCACCTGTCATAACCCTGCATTCTAAATGTTCACCTGTCAAAACCCTGCATTCTAAATGTTCACCTGTCAAAACCCTGCATTCTAAAGGTTCACCTGTCATAACCCTGCATTCTAAAGGTTCACCTGTCAAAAGCATTCTAAACGTTACTGCCAGCATGCACATTGATTGCCTTGCGGCACTCTCATTGAAAGTTACATGCAGCCCATATTGAACGCATAATGATGAAACATTACAAACATTGATCTTGTTAATAACCAGATGGTAACTGTATTGGTAAACCCAAAGTGTTATTTACATAGTGAAAGTCATGCTATCATCAACCAAATATTGTTTGCTATTCTTACGCTGAAGTTTACTTACAGTGCGGTGAGACAAAGCGTCTCACTTCCTGGTCGTCCAAACAAGAGTGCTGCCTGCACCCGCACGCCTGCACCCGCACGCCCGACTAGCATCACCACCCTGGATGGTTCCGACCTAGAATATGTGGACATCTATAAGTACCTAGGTGTCTGCCTAGACTGTAAACACTCCTTCCAGACTCATATCAAACATCCCCAATCTAAAATCAAACCTAGAGTCGGCTTTCTCTTCCGCAACAAAGCCTCCTTCACTCACGCCGCCAAACTTACCCTAGTAAAACTGACTATCCTACCGATCCTCGACTTCGGCGATGTCATCTACAAAATAGCTTCCAATACTCTACTCAGCAAACTGGATGCAGTTAATCACAGTGCCATCCGTTTCGTTACTAAAGCACCTTATACCACCCACCACTGCGACCTGTATGCTCTAGTCGGCTGGCCCTCGCTACATATTCGTCGCCAGACCCACTGGCTCCAGGTCATCTACAAGTCCATGCTAGGTAATGCTCCGCCTTATCTCAGTTCACTGGTCACGATGGCAACACCCACCCGTAGCACGCGCTCCAGCAGGTGTATCTCACTGATCATCCCTAAAGCCAACACCTCATTTGGCCGCCTTTCGATCCAGTTCTCTGCTGCCTGTGACTGGAACGAATTGCAAAAACCCTCACCAACTTCAAACATCTGCTATCTGAGCAGCTAACCGATCGCTGCAGCTGTACATAGTCTATCGGTAAATAGCCCACCCAATTTTACCTACCTCATCCCCATACTGTTTTTATTTATTTACTTTTCTGCTCTTTTGCACACCAATATCTCTACCTGTACATGACCATCTGATCATTTATCACTCCAGTGTTAATCTGCAAAATTGTAATTATTCGCCTACCTCCTCATGCCTTTTGCACACAATGTATATAGACTCTCTTTTTTTCTACTGTGTTATTGACTTGTTAATTGTTTACTCCATGTGTAACTCTGTGTTGTCTGTTCACACTGCTATGCTTTATCTTGGCCAGGTCGCAGTTGTAAATGAGAACTTGTTCTCAACTAGCCTACCTGGTTAAATAAAGGTGAAATAAATAAATAAAAGTGTGGTCCAGTCCTGCTCTAGTTTTGTCTGATCTTGATTATTGTCTAGTCGTGTGGTCCAGTCCTGCAGGCTCTAGTTTTGTCTAATCTTGATTGTTGTCTAGTCGTGTGGTCCAGTCCTGCTCTAGTTTTGTCTGATCTTGATTATTGTCTAGTCGTGTGGTCCAGTCCTGCTCTAGTTTTGTCTGATCTTGATTATTGTCTAGATGTGTGGTTCAGTCCTGCAGGCTCTAGTTTTGTCTGATCTTGATTATTGTCTAGTCGTGTGGTCCAGTCCTGCAGGCTCTAGTTTTGTCTAATCTTGATTATTGTCTAGTCGTGTGGTTCAGTCCTGCAGGCTCTAGTTTTGTCTAATCTTGATTATTGTCTAGTCGTGTGGTCCAGTCCTGCTCTAGTTTTGTCTGATCTTGATTATTGTCTAGTCGTGTGGTCCAGTCCTGCTCTAGTTTTGTCTGATCTTGATTATTGTCTAGTCGTGTGGTCCAGTCCTGCTCTAGTTTTGTCTGATCTTGATTATTGTCTAGATGTGTGGTTCAGTCCTGCAGGCTCTAGTTTTGTCTGATCTTGATTATTGTCTAGTCGTGTGGTCCAGTCCTGCAGGCTCTAGTTTTGTCTAATCTTGATTATTGTCTAGTCGTGTGGTTCAGTCCTGCAGGCTCTAGTTTTGTCTAATCTTGATTATTGTCTAGTCGTGTGGTCCAGTCCTGCTCTAGTTTTGTCTGATCTTGATTATTGTCTAGTCGTGTGGTCCAGTCCTGCTCTAGTTTTGTCTGATCTTGATTATTGTCTAGTCGTGTGGTCCAGTCCTGCTCTAGTTTTGTCTGATCTTGATTATTGTCTAGTCGTGTGGTCCAGTCCTGCTCTAGTTTTGTCTGATCTTGATTATTGTCTAGTTGTGTGGTTCAGTCCTGCAGGCTCTAGTTTTGTCTAATCTTGATTATTGTCTAGTCGTGTGGTTCAGTCCTGCTCTAGTTTTGTCTGATCTTGATTATTGTCTAGTCGTGTGGTTCAGTCCTGCTCTAGTTTTGTCTAATCTTGATTATTGTCTAGTCGTGTGGTTCAGTCCTGCTCTAGTTTTGTCTAATCTTGATTATTGTCTAGTTGTGTGGTCCAGTCCTGCTCTAGTTTTGTCTAATCTTGATTATTGTCTAGTCGTGTGGTCCAGTCCTGCTCTAGTTTTGTCTGATCTTGATTATTGTCTAGTTGTGTGGTCCAGTCCTGCAGGCTCTAGTTTTGTCTAATCTTGATTATTGTCTAGTCGTGTGGTCCAGTCCTGCTCTAGTTTTGTCTGATCTTGATTATTGTCTAGTCGTGTGGTTCAGTCCTGCAGGCTCTAGTTTTGTCTGATCTTGATTATTGTCTAGTCGTGTGGTCCAGTCCTGCAGGCTCTAGTTTTGTCTAATCTTGATTATTGTCTAGTCGTGTGGTCCAGTCCTGCTCTAGTTTTGTCTAATCTTGATTATTGTCTAGTAGTGTGGTCCAGTCCTGCTCTAGTTTTGTCTGATCTTGATTATTTTCCAGTCGTGTGGTCCAGTCCTGCTCTAGTTTTGTCTGATCTTGATTATTGTCTAGTCGTGTGGTCCAGTCCTGCTCTAGTTTTGTCTGATCTTGATTATTGTCTAGTTGTGTGGTCCAGTCCTGCAGGCTCTAGTTTTGTCTAATCTTGATTATTGTCTAGTCGTGTGGTCCAGTCCTGCTCTAGTTTTGTCTGATCTTGATTATTGTCTAGTCGTGTGGTTCAGTCCTGCAGGCTCTAGTTTTGTCTGATCTTGATTATTGTCTAGTCGTGTGGTCCAGTCCTGCAGGCTCTAGTTTTGTCTAATCTTGATTATTGTCTAGTCGTGTGGTCCAGTCCTGCTCTAGTTTTGTCTAATCTTGATTATTGTCTAGTAGTGTGGTCCAGTCCTGCTCTAGTTTTGTCTGATCTTGATTATTTTCCAGTCGTGTGGTCCAGTCCTGCAAGGAAAGACCTAGTTATGCTGCAGCTGGCCCGAACAGAACCGCATGTTCTGCTCTTCATTGTCATCAGAGAGCTGATATAAATACTATGTGTGCCAGTCTCTCTTGGCGAAGAGTTGAGGAGAGACTGACTTCTTTTTTATAAAAAACATTAATTGTTTGTATAGTCAACTTACACACAGAGCTGACACACACACTTACCCCACCAGACATGCCACCAGGGGTCTTTTCACAGTCCCCAGGTCCAGAACAAATTCAAGGAAATGTACAGCAACAGACATTATTGCATGGAACTCCGTTCCATGGTTTCAAAAACCAGATAAAGCAACACCTCACAACGCCTCTCCCCTATTTGACCTAGATAGTTTGTGTGTATGTATTGATATGTAAGCTAGGTGTGGCTTTTGTAAAAAAATATATATATACATATGTAGTTCTGTCCTTGAGCTGCTCTTGTCTATTAATGTTCTGTATAATGTCATGTTTCATGTTCTGTCTTCTGTCTTCTGTGTTTTGTGTTTTGTATTCTGTATTCTGTGTAGACCCCAGGAAGAGTAGCTGTTGCAACAGCTAACAGGGATCCTATTAAAATACCAAATACCTCCTCTCCTCTGCTCTCCTCTCATCGGAGCACTCAGCCACATAATCTGGGTTACAGCTACTAAAAGCTGATCTGATTGTCTGCATACCTGTTATGGGGTTGTCTGCATGCCTGTGAGCTGAGTCGCCTGGGTATTTCACCATATAGTGGTAAACAAGGATTATACGATTGTATTCCACAGGGTAGGAATCCTGGACCAGAAAGTCATTTAAATATTATGCTATCATTGGTGGAAATCACTGTAACTCTTCTATTCTGAAAAAGTGTGTTTTACTTTTCAGGTAATCTCTGATCACGCTTCGTTATGCTGTGTTCCACTGTTAACGCTGCCTCAGGCTGTCCTCAGTGTCTTACTGTTCGACTGGCCAAAGGAGGTCCTGGAAGTCAGAAGGTTTAAGGAGGTTTTTAGGAGGTCCTGGCAGTCAGTAGAATATTTCAGGAGGTTTTTAGGAGGTCCTGGCAGTCAGTAGAAGGTTTTCATTATTTTCTATGAGATCCACTCCCCAGCCAGCCTCCTTCTCCCCTCCCCTCCCCAGTCAGCCTCTTCTCCCCTCCCCTCCCCAGTCAGCCTCCTTCTCCCCTCCCCTCCCTAGTCAGCCTCCTTCTCCCCTCCCTTCCCCGTCAGCCTCCTTCTACCCTCCCTTCCCCAGTCAGCCTCCTTCTCCCCTCCCCTCCCCAGTCAGCCTCCTTCTCCCCTAACTTCCCTAGTCAGCCTCCATCTCCCCTCCCCTCCCCAGTCAGCCTCCTTCTACCCTCCCTTCCCCAGTCAGCCTCCTTCTCCCTTCCCCTTCCCAGTCAGCCTCCTTCTACCCTCCCTTCCCCAGTCAGCCTCCTTCTCCCTTCCCCTTCCCAGTCAGCCTCCTTCTACCCTCCCTTCCCCAGTCAGCCTCCTTCTCCCCTCCCCTCCCCAGTCAGCCTCCTTCACCCTCCCTTCCCTAGTCAGCCTCCTTCTCCCCTCCCCAGTCAGCCTCCTTCTCCCCTCCCCTCCCCAGTCAGCCTCCTTCTACCCTCCCTTCCCCAGTCAGCCTCCTTCTCCCCTCCCCTCCCCAGTCAGCCTCCTTCTCCCCTCCCTTCCCTAGTCAGCCTCCTTCTCCCCTCCCCTCCCCAGTCAGCCTCCTTCTACCCTCCCTTCCCCAGTCAGCCTCCTTCTCCCTTCCCCTTCCCAGTCAGCCTCCTTCTACCCTCCCTTCCCCAGTCAGCCTCCTTCTCCCTTCCCCTTCCCAGTCAGCCTCCTTCTACCCTCCCTTCCCCAGTCAGCCTCCTTCTCCCCTCCCCTCCCCAGTCAGCCTCCTTCTCCCCTCCCTTCCCTAGTCAGCCTCCTTCTCCCCTCCCCTCCCCAGTCAGCCTCCTTCTACCCTCCCTTCCCCAGTCAGCCTCCTTCTCCCCTCCCTTCCCCAATCAGCCTCCTTGTACCCTCCCCTTCCCAGCCAGCCTCCTTCTCCCCTCCCCTCCCCTCCCCAGTCAGCCTCCTTCTCCCCTCCCCTCCCCAGTCAGCTTCCTTCTCCCCTCCCCTCACCAGCCAGCCTCCTTCTCCCCTCCCATCCCCAGCCAGCCTCCTTCTCCCCTCCCCTCCCTAGTCAGCCTCCTTCTCCCCTCCCTTCCCTAGTCAGCCTCCTTCTACCCTCCCCTTCCCAGCCAGCCTCCTTCTCCCCTTCCCTCCCCAGCCAGCCTCCTTCTCCCCTCCCCTCCCTAGTCAGCCTCCTTCTACCCTAATTTAATAAAGTAATGTAAAAGCCAAGACAGAAGAGAAACTTTGTCTTCTAGAACTCTTCATATCTGCTGTGTTCTTTTCCAGCGTGCTAGACAGGAAATCAATATACATGCCAATAGGTGAAGCTGTTCCCTTTGATAAACTCCTCTGTCTTGTTGAGCTTGCTGGGTTTCTTTTTATTCTCATAAGGATTTATGATATCATAGACATCATATCTAAACTCTGGTTTGGCGTTCATATCTGATCTGATATATGTATTATCATAGACATCATATCTAAACTCTGCTTTGGCGTTCATATCTGATCTGATTATTTCCTTTGTTTGTTTTTGTTTCAGGAATACCAGATCGACATCATCTTTGCCCAGACGTGGACAGACAGCAGGTTGAGCTACAACAGCACCATGAATATCCTGACCCTGAACAGCAACATGGTGGGACTCATCTGGCTCCCCGACACCATCTTCAGGAACTCCAAGAACGCTGACTCGCATTGGATTACAACACCCAATCAGCTGCTCAGGATATGGAACGACGGAAAGATACTCTACACGCTAAGGTAAACAAAAGAGAAAACATTTGGTTTTGTTTGTTTGTTTGCTTGTTGTTGGATTTTTGCCACATTTGCATATTGTTTTGGTGTTTGAAATGTGGCGAGTCTGCTGTGGTTTTCATGAAGAGTCTCAGAGTAGGAGTGCTGATCTAGGATAAGGGCGCCACTCTTATTCAGTATGTGGTTAAGAGGCGTAAACATTGATGATCTCTGATCTCTGGTCTGCTTTGATAAGGTCAGAAAATAAATATCAGTTACTGGCTCGCTCCAACTTACTTTTAACGGTTCCTAAAATCGTAACAGATCTTTTAGTTACTCAGCTCCGCGGTCTTGGAATTCTCTCCAGACCAACAGGAAACTCCAGGATCTGGTTTCCTTGGATGGGTTTAAAGGTTTGGTTGACTCACATGTTACAGAGGAATGTGATTGTCATTAGGACTTGATGTGGTTGTACATATTAGCTACACTATCTAGTTACTTCCCTCTGTTTACTGGTCTGATAGCGTAGTCAATATCTAGGTACCTCTCCTACCTTACTGGCCTGATAGTGTAGTCAATATCTAGTTACCTCTCTCTGTTTACTGGCCTGATAGTGTAGTCAATATCTAGTTACCTCTCTCTGTTTACTGGCCTGATAGTGTAGTCAATATCTAGTTAACTCCTCCTGTTTACTGGCCTGATAGTGTAGTCAATATCTAGTTACCTCTACTACCTTACTGGCCTGATAGTGTAGTCAATATCTAGTTACCTCTACTACCTTACTGGCCTGATAGTGTAGTCAATATCTAGGTACCTCTCCTATCTTACTGGTCTGATAGTGTAGTCAATATCTAGTTACCTCCCCCTGTTTACTGGCCTGATAGTGTAGTCCATATCTAGTTACCTCTACTACCTTACTGGCCTGATAGTGTAGTCAATATCTAGGTACCTCTCCTATCTTACTGGTCTGATAGTGTAGTCAATATCTAGTTACCTCTCTCTGTTTACTGGCCTGATAGTGTAGTCAATATCTAGCTACCTCTCTCTGTTTACTGGCCTGATAGTGTAGTCAATATCTAGTTACCTCCCTCTCCTTACTGGCCTGATAGTGTAGTCAATATCTAGCTACCTCTCTCCCATACTGGCCTGATATTGACTACACTATCGAGCTACTTCCCTCTCCTTACTGTGGAAAGCCGGAGCGAAGGATTTACTAATGAAATATTATTATTATTATACTGGGCCCTGTGAAGTTGTGTTGCCACGTAGCAGCTCAAAGCCTCCCCATTGAGCAGTGTAGACTACCACGGTGACGTCCAGATGATTAATATCAATACTACAAGTTGTTTCTCCTGTAGGCTGCTAGCTATCGCATTCAATATTATAATTAATAATATAATAATAATAATTGATAGCCTACAGCTGCGCAGTGGGAAGCAACTCACATCGGCAAAGCACAAAGGTCTCATCAGGATGACTGACTGAACTAGCTAGCTGGGAAGGTCTCGTCAGGATGACTGACTAAACTAGCTAGCTGGGAAGGTCTCATCAGGATGACTGACTGAACTAGCTAGCTGGGAAGGTCTCATCAGGATGACTGACTGAACTAGCTAGCTGGGAAGGTCTCATCAGGATGACTGACTGAACTAGCTAGGAAGGTCTCATCAGGATGACTGACTGAACTAGCTAGCTGGGAAGGTCTCATCAGGATGACTGACTGAACTAGCTAGCTGGGAAGGTCTCATCAGGACGACTGACTGAACTAGCTAGCTGGGAAGGTCTCATTAGGATGACTGACTGAACTAGCTAGCTGGGAACGTCTCATTAGGATGACTGACTGAACTAGCTAGCTGGGAAGGTCTCATTAGGATGACTGACTGAACTAGCTAGCTGGGAAGGTCTCATTAGGATGACTGACTGAACTAGCTAGCTGGGAAGGTCTCATCAGGACGACTGACTGAACCCAATCCATTCCTCTCCACATTCTACCCTCAGTTGCGTGACATACATCATCAATTTGGGCACCAGGCATGTCTGTATAGCCCATATAGATCCCTCTCATCACAAATAACACATTTTCCTGAAGGACCCATAATGGCCGCCATGATGGATTTTCCTCCATTTCGAATTGTGTTAAAAACACTTAAAACACTACTCCTCTGGCAGCAAATTACCGATCTGCACGAAACTTGATATCTTTGGACAAAGTTCTCCCAACACAACATTTTCCAGACTAATACCTAAAACAACATGGACCAATAAGCCTTCTAGTGTGCGTGGTCTGGCACATCAATTAATATAAATTAGTCACGGATATTCGCATTGTAACAAAACGCTGAAGACTCAACATATGCAAGCACATACACATTGACAGTGGCGCTATAATAGGCTCATGTTTATACCTTTATTGAGAGTGATGGAAATGAGTCTAACCTGTAAAGTATGGTTCAGTTTGGCTGTATGGTGGTGCTGCTGGACAGTACAAAAAAAAACTATGCAAGCTCATTGGCCCAAAATGTTTCATCTAGAGTCTCGGTTCTGGAAAATAAGTCAACATCATTAAAAAAGGGTCCAAAATACATCAAAAGCATATTATATTGTATGATCCGTTTGATTTCGAGGTCTGATATTTGGTAAGCATGGTAAACAGTACAGAAATAATTTGTCCTAGGGCAATGTGTCCAATTTATCCTGATTGTGGCACAGTGGGCCGACAGCTGAAACCCGGCATTGATGCTTGCAGCTATACTTGTCTGACTTTATTTTTCCATTTGAGTGTTTGTTTAGGTGTAGATATTTGTCAAGTTGGTTGTGTGGTTATGAACACTATGCCTGTGTGCCAATTGGCAGCCTACTCCTTATATAGAGCGCTACTGCCATTTGGGAAGCATCTTAGCAAGTGAAATGCCACAGCTGTCACATCATTAACCAGAAGCCAGTGTCCCACAGGGAAGTACCAAGGGGCCTTAGTAAACCCCAACCACTGGAACGAATGGAAGGTTCTAGAAGGTCTGGCTTCCACAACGTTTGACGGATTTCTCTGTTCTCTGGCTTTGGTAAAAGCCATTACTGAATATGAACAACTTAAACATCATGTTTTTTCTAGTACCATCAGATACCTGTATTCACCATCCCCCGGGCAGGGTTAGAAAAGCCTACCCATGGCCCTGTCTGAACCAACCAGCTGTGAATTTAAGGCTGGGCATGAGTTCCAAATGGAACTCCTATTACCTAGTTCACTATCGGCTCTGGTCAACAGTAGTGCAAGGGGACAGGGTGCCATTTGGAACGTAGACTTGGTGCCACTCTGTTTCCCAGTCTGGTTTGTGCTCAGTCTCAGTGACAGACCCATTAAAGAGCAATATAGCACAATCCCAACAGGCCAGGTCAGGTAGCCTCAGTGCATTATGGCTTTAAACAAACAGATTACTACATAGCACAGTCAGAGACCCTTTAGGGAACCTATTCTCAACTGGTTCTCGAGGACAGAAAATTACTCAATCAACTTAAAAGGTAGATTTAGCAATTCACAAAGTAAACAGCAGGATCAGTCCGACTTCCACAGATACACATCATCTTGACTGGGGCTCATCCATTATCTCACGCCAGAGAGCGTCACTCCTCTGCGAATAGCAAGTTTTCCGCTTATAATGTTACTAGTCTGCTTAGTAGCCAGAGCAATGCTGCCAGCGAGTGGTCATGAACGTATCGTCAGGGCAGATACTGAACTTATCGTCAGGGCAGATATTCTTGAAAAAAAGTGACATTTGAAAGTAGAGCTGCAGCTCTTGAATTTTGAGAGTTATTTGACTAAATGTTTTACCTGCATGTGACTGAAGGAGGATTTGATCAATTGAGACTCCTTTCCCTGCACCTGTCAATTCCGAGCTGCGCTCATCTCTTCATGTATAATTTGACAAGTGACAATACTCATCATCAGATTATTTGTCAATTTAATCTTGTCTATAGGCTAACTTTTATTACATGTGAAATTAGTTTCGGTATTGTTTTTGATGTAGTTTCGATGGGCAGGCTTGACTGGCATCGTTGGTTTCCCCTTGCTCATCAATAACATGTTTTGCATTATTCTAAAGGCCTGTTGCAACACATAGCATGTTTTTGTTTCCCTTTAAAATAAATGTGAGTAGTACTCGTGTTATAGTAAATAAAACAGTCCCGTAACAGCTTATTTTTTCAAAATTAAAACAGAAAAGAAAATGATACATTATCAACCCGCAAGGCGTGTGGTCAAATGATTATATAAACAGCCCCAAAGCTGATAAATACGCATAACACAAACATCACTATATCACTATTACACTATTGTCTTAAAAAAAATAATTAAATCAACCTCTTGTCGTGGAAATTTCCTCTATTTACCAAATCATGAGAGCAAACCACACACAAGTCAGAGTTAGTTATCAAAGTCCATCTTTAATTATATGAGCTCTATCACAACCCTGTGACTCTCAGATCAATTCAGTGTCTATCAATGAATTCTCTGAGAGTCCCTTACACATTGCAACTGAGATCCTTTATAGCAAAGACACACACATAGCCAGACAGTATAGGCATAATTTATCGTTCAGCTTTGTCTCCTAAATTATGTTATTTTCTCAAACTCAGAACCATAAACAAATCCTCCATATCAACAGCCATATATCAAATCCATCCTATCTTGACAAGATCACAGAGACACACTGACTGGCACACAGACATTGTGGAGCCAAGACCTCTCCCCTCTCTCCGGCCCAAACAATTTAGTCTTGACATAGAACAGATACTGCAACCCCGCCACAGTAATATACAAAAATAACATTCTGATGAGAAGTAACTTACAAACATATGATGAATATAAAACACTAATTCTGATTATTCCCCAACAAGTACCCAGTGGGTTCTGGGTAGTCTTTAGTCCCCAACACTCTTCACCCTCCTTATCATTCAGTTAGGCCTCATTTATATTCAGTTGTGAAGGTGCACAAATATCGCCCATTCATCCATTCGTCATTCCTTCATTGAGGAGATAGAGACGCATTAGCGCCTGGCTAATTGTCTTGGTTAAATTGAGAATAAAAATTGTAAAATGTCTCTAAGTACCTTTCTGTGTTTTTTTTTATCTGACAAATGAGCATTTCGGAAAAGTCAGGGAAGGAGCAGGACATTGCTTTTTTTTTGTGGACAATTTTTTTTACATTTCCAAAATGGAAACGTTGGCAGTTCTAGTGTTAACTAGTTGTAGACATGCAGACCCACAATTAAGAGGAAATGACTTGTCACAAATCAGTCCGTTGAATAAACATGTTCCTCCTGAGCACAGCAGCTGACTCAGGAGGCTACTGAAATAACTTGTAGCAGAGCAACAGCTGCTTCATGAAAACTCATAACATAAGCACTACAATCTACAGTAACTTGCTAGCTAGTTTTTGTTGGAAGATTTAACATTGTGTACAGTAGTGAGTAGGTAGCTTGTTAGTAAGCTTGAAAATAAAAGAGAGCCGCACACTCTAGGAGCTCAGATGCAAACATTTAATTACCAACGTTTCGACAGCCAAGCTGTCTTCATTATACCCTGATGAAGACAGCTTGGCTGTCGAAACGTTGGTAATTAAATGTTTGCATCTGAGCTCCTAGAGTGTGCGGCTCTCTTTTATTTTCAAGTTGTGTACTCCACTAGCCAGCACCTCGCCTAAATAGGTGTGCGTTTCTTTTTCTTCTAGCTTGTTAGTAAGCAGCATCTTTTCAGTCAAATATGATTTCAGTGACTGGCTCAGCGTTGGACAAAATGTATGTTAGCTTTCGCGCCCATAGTCAAACTTCAGAAATAATGCTCATTGAAGCACTTAGCTAGACGTAAAATGGGGTGTCTAAGACTTCCTCACCAAAAAAGACTTATGTATTGTTTTATCTTAGATTAATTCAGATAGTTCTGAGGCAGAAATAGGGTTCAGCAGACCATGTCCCCTAGGTAATATTTTCTAATGTCACGGCAGCCCATTGTAATCAGTCTACTTTTGATCAATCCCATTACCCTTTGCAAGATACGAGACGGATGAACATGCTATCTGATGTAAAACAAATGGGGCTCATCTGCAATATCTACGGTTAATTTAATCCTGCTGCCCATGGCAACATCATATTGCCGAGACTCTGTTTAATTAAACTCTTAGGCTGCTTTTACACAGGCAGACCAATTGTGACCGACCATCTCAAAATGTTCTCATGGTGCAACATTTAAAATGTTTTTTTTTACATTGAATAAAGGTAGAGACTCAGAGCTTGAAATTTGTATATCATACACTACAGTTGAGGAACAATGGGAAAGTAATTCTGCTTTGAAAGTTGATAAACTTGTAACCACACTTTTGAGAAAATGGCCCTTGAATGTTTTGGAACCTACTGGAGAGCTCATCTTTGTCTACACCTATTCAGCATCGTTCACACCCTCTTAAGCCTTAGCCTCACCCATCTCTTTTAAGGATTCACATGTGATGCCATGGACTAAAACAACCAAAGATTTGAAGACTAAATGCTGGTTTATACTACAGGTGTATTCGTAAATGCCATCTGGAGTGCCAGAGTGCACGCTGGGTGTTCGTAAACTCAGAGCGTTGTCAGATTGTCCATTCGTAAATTCAGAACGTTGAGAGCGCACATTGGATGCTACGGCCGAGGAGTAGTGTTTATCAGAGCTTTCTGACAGCAGTCAAGCTCCTAAACTAACTGGCTACCGTTGGCTAGCTTGCTAGCTAATTCCAGACACATGAGAGAACTGCCCACTCTGGCCATTTTACTCGCCCTAGCAGAACTGGTTAAGCTGTTGTCATGTTATCCAGAGTGTTGGTGACTAACTGTGCTGCTAGCTAATTCCAGACACATGAGAGAACAGCCCACTCTGAAACACAACTGAAAATGATTGAGAATTCTTTTTTTTTTTACATTTCATTATAAATTGGTAATCTCAATATCCTTTTGACATTGTAAAGAACATGTGAAAACCTGAAATCATATTTCAATTTTATTTCATTTTATATATTGTTTTACTTTTTTAAAGAATAGTTCAGAATTAACAAGTTCAAATAAGCCAAGCACTTTATATGTTTTAAGCACAAGTCCCTCTGGCAATATTCATCTACATAGGATTTCCTCATTGACAATATTCATCTACATAGGATTTCCTCATTGACACAGCAGCATACTGTACGCTACTATCGGAGCAGACTTGTCCAATTACCTTAGAGGTGGTGTGTGAAGTTTCTGCCCCATTCTTATACTTTACAGTAGGGATCATCAACTAGATTCAGCCGCGGTCCGATTTTGTGGAGTGGATGGTCAGGGGGACAGATCATAATTACAAATCATTAGTAGATTGCAAATTTACCGCAAGAATCCCAAACATATATAATATTTGACTAAAACATCATAATTTCATAATTTTCAATTTTTGTTTATTTTTATATGCTGTACAAACACATACACTTATCGGATAGTTTATTAGGTACACCACCATGTTCCCAAAATGGTTCCCTCCTACAGACAGTGAGTCACGTGCCTTGCTATATAAAGCAGGCAGACAGGCATCAAGACATTCAGTTACTGCTCTATTGAATGTTGGAATGGACAAAACCAGTGACCTAAGAGACTTTGAGCTTGGGTTGATCGTCGGTGCCAGGCGTGCCAGTTCCAGTATCTCAGAAACGGCCTCCTGGGCTGTTCACACACAACAGTGTCTAGGGTTTACTGAGGAATGGTGAGACAAACAAAATCCCTCCAGTCAGCGGCAGTCCTGTGGGTGAAAACAGCTCGTTGATGAGAGAGGTCAAAGGCAAATGACCACATCTTACCTGGTGTCAACGCTGGTGGCGGTAATGTACCGCCGTTCAATCTGCAGCGTGATGCCATCTCGTCAGAATGGACCAACGTCCCTGTGGAACGTTTCCGACTTGTAGAATCCACGCCCCGAAGAATTCAGGTTGTTCTGTAGGCAAAGCGGGGTTTGACCTGGTACTAGATGTGTGTACCTAATAAACTGGCCAGTGAGTGTCTATATTATGCTTGTTAATACTTTGGAACAGATTTCTAAACGTAAAATATTTTTTATTGTGAAAAAAAAAAGAAAACTTGAGCGTGCATAACTATTCACTCCCCCAAACTCAATACTTTGTAGAGCCAGCTTTTGCCGCAATAATAGCTGCAAATCTCTTGGGGTATGTCTCTTGAAGCTTGGGAGATCTAGCCACTGGGATTTTTTCCCATTCTTCAAGGCAAAACTGCCCCAGCTCCTTCAAGTTGGATGGGTTCCACTGGTGTACAGCACTCTTTAAGTCATACCACAGATTCTCAAATGGATTGAGGTCTGGGCTTTGACTAGGCCATTCCAAGACATTTAAATGTTTCCCCTTAAACCACTCGAGTGTTGCTTTAGCAGTATGCTTAGGGTCATGGTCCTGCTGGAAGGTGAACATCTGTCCCAGTCTCAAATCTCTGGAAGACTGTTTAGGTTTCCTGTTTAGGTTTCCCTCAAGAATTTCCCTGTATTTAGCGCCATCAATTCTGACCAGTTTCCCAGTCCATGCCAATGAAAAACATTCCCACAGCATGATGCTGCCACCATCATGCTTCACTGTGGGGATGTTGTTCTCAGGGTGATGAGAGGTGTTGGGTTTGCGCCAGACATAACGCTTTCCTTGATGGCCAAAAAACTACATTTTAGTCTCATCTGACCAGAGTACCTTCTTCCATATGTTTTGGGAGTCTCCCACATGTCTTTTGGCGAACATCAAACGTGTTTGCTTATTTTTTTCTTTAAGCAATGGCTTTTTTCTAGCCACTCTTCCGTAAAGCCCAGCTCTGTGGAGTGTACAGCTTAAAGTGGTCCTATGGACAGCAACTCCAATCTCCACTGTGGAGCTTTACAGCTCCTTCAGGGTTATCTTTGGTCTCTTTGTTTCCTCTCTGATTAATGCCCTCCTTGCCTGGTCTGTGAGTTTTGGTGGGAGGCCCTCTCTTGGCAGGTTTTTTTTGGTGCCATAATCTTTCCATTTTTTATAATGGATTTAATGGTGCTCCGTGGGATGTTCAAAGTTTCTGATATTTTCTTATAACTCAACCCTGATCTGTACTTCTCCACAACTGTCACGCCCTGACCTAGGTTATCTTTTGTTTTCTTTATTATTTTGGTTAGGTCAGGGTGTGACGATGGTATGTGTGTTCTTTTGGTTCCCAATCAGAGACAGCTGCTTATCGTTGTCTCTGATTGGGGATCCTATTTAGGTTACCATTTCCATTTTTGTTTTGTGGGTTATTGTCTATGTGTAGTTGCATGTCAGCACTCGTGTTTATAGCTTCATGTTCGTTTTGTTATTTTGTTTAGTGTTCTTCAATTAAATAAAGAAGAATATTCATCTCACGCTGAGCCTTGGTCTCCTCGTTATGACGAATGTGACAGAATAACCCACCAAACAAGGACCAAACAGTGTGAAAAGAAGGAACAGCGCTTAATGGGGAAATGTACCTGGGAGGAGATATTAGATGGAGCAGGACCCTGGACACAGCCGGGGGAGTATCGGCATCCTAAGGAGGAGTTAGAGGCAGCGAAAGCGGAACGGCGATACTACGAGGAGAAATACAGGAGAGGAACAGCGACGATATGAAGGTACACGGAAGCCCGAGAGGCAGCCCCAATAATTGTTTTTTGGGGGGAGGCACACGAGGAGATTGCATGAGTGAGGTAGGAGACCTGAGCCAACTACTAGTGCTTGCCGTGGGGAGCGTGTAACTGGTCATGCACCGTGTTATGCCGGAGGCGGAGATGTGCACGGTGTCTCCAGTGCGCTATTCTAGCCCGGTGCGCTCTATTCCAGCTCCTCGCATTTGCCGGGCTAGAATGAGCATCCAGCCAGGACTTATCGAGCCAGCTCTATGTTCTGGATCTCCAATGCGTCTCCACGGTCCAGTGTATCCTGTGCCTCCTCCCCGCACTCGCCCTGAGGATCGTGTCCCCAGCCCGGTACCACCAGTGCCGGGCACCACGCACCAGGCCTACTGTGTACCTTGGCAGTCCAGAGTGTCCGGCGACAGTACCCAGTCCAGAGCGTCTTGCGACAGTACCCAGTCCAGAGCGTCCGGCGACAGTATCCAGTCCAGAGCGGCCGGCGACAGTATCCAGTCCAGAGCGTCCAGCTACATTTCACAGTCCAGAGCGTCCGGCGACAGTACCCAGTCCAGAGCGTCCGGCGACAGTACCCAGTCCAGAGCGTCCGGCGACAGTACCCAGTCCAGAGCGTCCGGCGACAGTATCCAGTCCAGAGCGTCCGGCGACAGTATCCAGTCCAGAGCGTCCGGCGACAGTATCCAGTCCAGAGCGTCCAGCTACATTTCACAGTCCAGAGCGTCCACGGCGTTCCCCAGTCCGGGGTCTCCAGCGACAGTCCCCAGTCCAGAACATCCGCCGATGATCCACGCAGCGAGGGTCCCCAGCCCGGGGCCTACAGCGAGGATCCGCAGTCCAGAGCCTCCAACGATGATCCACGGGTCTGTGCTACAAGAGCGGACTCAGTGTAAAGAAGGGGGGCGGCGTCCAGAACCAGAGCCGCCACCGAGGTTAGATGCCCACCCAGACCCGTCCATATAGGTTTAGGTTTGCGGCCGGGAGTCCGCACCTTTGGGGGGGGGGTACTGTCACTTCCTACCTTAGTTACAGTGCCTTGTGAAAGTATTCGGCCCCCTTGAACTTTGCGACCTTTTGCCACATTTCAGGCTTCAAACATAAAGATATAAAACTGTATTTTTTTGTGAAGAATCAACAACAAGTGGGACACAATCATGAAGTGGAACGACATTTATTGGATATTTCAAACTTTTTTAACAAATCAAAAACTGATAAATTGGGCGTGCAAAATTAGGAAAAACACCAAGGCGGATGAATACTTTTGCAAGCCACTCTAGTGCACTATATACACTCTTAGAAAAAAAGGTGCTAATATGGGTCCATCGGCTGTCCCCATAGGAGAACCATTTGAAGAAACCTTTTTGGTTCCAGGTAGAACCCTTTTTGGTTGGTGTTAACCTGAAACCAAAAAGGGTGTAGGGTGCCATTTGGGATGCATTCATGCTCTACTGTAACAAACTAGGTGCTCTACCGTAACAAGCTAAGTGCTCTATTGTAACAAGCTGGGTGCTCTACCGTAACAAGCTGGGTGCTCTACAGTAACAAGCTAGGTGCTCTACCGTAACAAGCTAGGCGCTCTACCGTAAGAAAATGAGTGCTCTACAGTAACAAGCTAGGTGCTCTACCGTAACAAGCTGGGTGCTCTACCGTAACAAGCTAGGTGCTCTACAGTAACAAGCTAGGTGCTCTACAGTAACAAGCTAGGTGCTCTATAGTAACAAGCTGGGTGCTCTACCGTAACAAGCTAGGTGCTCTACAGTAACAAGCTAGGTGCTCTACAGTAACAAGTAAGGTACTCTACAATAACAAGCTAGGTGCTCTACAGTAACAAGCTAGGTGCTCTACTCATAGCCATGTGTTGGGGACAATAAAAGGCCACTCTAAAAAGTTTTTTCACGAAAATAATGCCACAGACGTCTCAAGTTTTGAAGGAACTTGTAATTGGCATGCTGAATGCAGGAATGTCCACCATAGCTGTTGCCAGTTAATTTTATGTTTCTCAACCATAAGAAGTTTTAGAGAATTTGGTAGTACATCCAACCGTCCTCAGAACCGCAGACCACGTGTAACCACGCCAACCCAGGACCTCCACATCCGGCTTCTTCACCTGCGGGATCGTCTGAGACCAGCCACCGGGACAACTGATGAAAATGTGGGTTTGCGTCCCCGTCGACCTCACCAGGGTCTTGACCTGACTGCAGTTTGGCATCATAACCGATTTCAGTGGGCAAATGTTTACCTTCATCAGTGAAATGTGCTCTTCACTGATGAATCCCCATTTCAACTGTACCGGGCAGATGGCAGACTGAGTGTATGGTGTCGTGTGGGCGAGCGGTTTGCTGATGTCAACATTGTGAACAGAGTGCCCGATGGTGGCTGGCTGGTGGGGTTATGTTATGGGCAGGCATAAGCTATAAACAATGAATACAATTACATTTTATCAATGGCATTTTGAATGATGACGGAAATCCATGAGGCCCATTGTCGTGCCATAAATCATGTTTCAGCATGATAATGCACTGCCCCATGTCGCAAGGATCTGTATACAGTTCCTGGAAGCTGAAAATGTCCCAGTTCTTCCATGGCGCGCATACTCACCAGACATGCCATCCATTGAGCATGTTTGGGATGCTCTGTATCGATGTGTATGATAGCATGTTCCAGTTCCTGCTAATATCCAGTACTTTGCACAGCCATTGAAGAGGAGTGGGACAACATTCCACAGACCATAATCAACAGCCTGATTAACTCTACGTGAAGGAGATGTGTTACGCTGCATTATGCAAATGGTGGTCACACCAGATACTGACTGGTTTTCTGATCCACGCCCCTACCTTTTTTTTAAGTACCTGTGACCAACAGATGCCGATTAGGTCCTAATGAATGTATTTAAATGTACTAATTTCCTTATATGAACTGTGACTCAGTGAAGTCTTTGAAATTGTTGCATTGATATTTTTGTTCAGTGTATATACTCAGTGGTATTCATGAGTCACAGAGACAGTGTAGTCTTTGACCTGATGAATCAACTATTAATAGTGTAAATACATCATAATCCAATTACTCACCTTTAGTATGTCAGTCCTCACTATAAAGTTGCCCCCGAGCTTAACATGTGACATCAGTAAGGGATCATAGTTTTCACCTGCATTCACCTGGTCAGTCTATGTCATGGAAAAGAGCTGGCGTTCTTTAATATTTTGTACACTCAGCGTAGATGATCAATATGACTCCATGAGAGAGAATCACATGAATATAATGATCAATATGACTCCTTTGTTCATGATTTGACTCACCCACAGATCTGCCTCATTGCAACGCCATTATTCCCCGCTGTTCCAGGGAAACGCTTCATAGAGTGACTGAGACAGACAGCGTGGTAGACTTTCTGACTGCATCCATATACCTGCACTACCGATGAGGCTTACGAATAATATGGTGCCACACAGACCATGTCAAGCTGTTACATATCCCCTTGTCCAATGAGCTGCTTCCCTCCTTCCCTACTCTGACTCCCCTCGCTAAATAGGCCACTGCAGAATGCCTTGGAATCACCTTGCTCAAGGGCAGAACTTAAAAGGGTAAATCTACAATAGTGGCGGTAGTGACTGCTGTGCGGGCTGTAAAAACAAATGAAAGATTGTAGCTGTATCATAACTACATTCATCCCAAAATACCAGCAGAAAGAGCTCTGTTTTTATTATCAGGTTATTTCCTTTTTTGGGGAGAGATCTATTCAACTGTCAAGTCGGAGGGATTTCAACAAAGACGTATTTGTCAAGCATTTCATCTAATCTTGCTTGGAGACATGTCTGTCTGAGACGTGCCTGTCTGAATTTATATTTGATATGTGAATGTAATGGACATATGCTGGATGATTTGTTGCAGTGTTTATGCTTAGGGATGATTTGATGCAGTGTTTAGGTTTAGGGATGATTTGTTGCAGTGTTTAGAATTAGGGATGATTTGTTGCAGTGTTTGGAATTAGGGATAATTTGTTGCAGTGTTTGGCCTTGGAGATAATTTATTGCAGTGTTTAGAATTAGGGATGATTTGTTGCAGTGTTTGGAATTAGGGATTATTTGTTGCTATGTTTGGGCTTGGGGATGATTTGTGGCAGTGTTTGGGCTTGGGGATGATTTGTTGCAGAGTTTCGGCTAGGGGATGATTTGTTGCAGTGTTTGGCCTTGGAGATGATTTGTTGCAGTGTTTGGAATTAGGGATGATTTGTTGCTATGTTTGGAATTAGGGATGATTTGTTGCAGTGTTTGGGCTTGGGGACATTTATGGCAGTGTTTAGGTATGGGGATGATTTGTTGCGGTGTTTAAGTTTAGGGATGATTTGTTGCAGTGTTTAGGCTTGGGGAGGATTTGTTGCAGTGTTTAAGTTTAGGGATGATTTGTTGCAGTGTCTAGGCTTAGGGATGATTTGTTGCGGTGTTTACACTTGGCAGAGGTTTTAGCAGGGTTTAATCATTCAAATTTGGGGATAATTTGTTGCAGTGTCTAGGCTTGGAGATGATTTGTTGCAGTGTCTAGGTATAGGGATGATTTGTAGCGATGTTTAAACTTGGAGATAATTTGTTGCAGTGTCTGGGCTTAGGGATGATTTGTAGTGGTGTTTAAACTTGGGGATAATTTGTTGCAGTGTCTAGGCTTAGGGATGATTTGTAGTGGTGTTTAAACTTGGGGATGATTTTTTGCAGTGTCTAGGCTTAGGGATGATTTGTTGCAGTGTCTAGGTTTAGGGATGATTTGTTGCAGTGTCTAGGCTTAGGGATGATTTGTTGCAGTGTCTAGGCTTAGGGATGATTTGTTGCAGTGTCTAGGCTTAGGGATGATTTATTGCGGTGTTTACACTTGGCAATGGTTTTAACAGGGTTTAAGTATGGGGTTGTTTTGTTGTAGTGTTTAAGCTTGGGGATGACTTGTTGCAGTGTAATGTTTTTTACACTCTGTGTATATTCATGGCTACTGCAGGCAGACTTTGTTGCATCTCAAACTGCACCCTATCCCCTATATAGTGCACTACATAGGGAATAGGCTGACATTTGGGACTCAATCACATCAAATTTTATGTTTACTTTGAAAATGTTCACCTTACTGTGAAATGCTTACAAGCACTTAACCAACAATGCAGTTTAAGGTTAGTCGAGGTAATTGAGGTAATATGTACTTGTAAGGTGAGTTAAAGTGACTATGCATAGATAATAAACAGAGAATAGCTGCAGCGTAAAATATGAGGGGGGTTAGCTGTTGATTAGCTGTTCAGGAGTCTTGTGGCTTTGGGGTTGAAACTGTTGAGAAGCCTTCTGGACCTAAACTTGGCGCTCCGGTACTGCTTGCAATGCGGAAGAAGAGAAAAGTCTATGACTAGGGTGGCTGGAGTCTTTGACAATTTTTAGGGCCTTTCTCTGACACCGCCTGGTATAGTGGTCCTGGATGGCAGGAAGCTTGGCCCCAGTGATGTAGTGGGCAGTACACACCATCCTCTGTAGTGCCTTGTGGTTGGAGGCTGAGCTGTTGCCATACCAGTTAGTGATGCAATCAGTGATGCTCTCGATGGTGCAGCTGTAGAACTTTTTGAGGATCTGAGGACCCATGCCAAATCTTTTTAGTCTCCTGAGGAAGAAAATGTGTTGACGTGCCCTCTTCACAACTGTCTTGATCTTTTTGAGAAGATTGTTGGTGATGTGGACACCAAGGAGCTTAAAACTCTCGATCCGCTCAACTACAGCCCCGTCGATGTAGGGGCGTGTTCGGCCCTCCTTTTCCTGTAGTCCATGATCAGCTCCTTTTTTTTTATAAAAAAAAGATATATATTTATTGAATATTCGAAACATACAATATACTTGCAGTGAAGCCGCTCAACAACTACCAGTTACCAACTATACCAGTCATCCAACAGATTCCCATTCAGAGCGACACACAGAAGCATCCAGGGTCAGGACCCTGCTCAAGGGCATGTTGACCGATCTACCACCAGACCGAAAAACATGAACCCGAACCCTCCAAGATCCCCCCCACAGTTCCCCAATAGCTGTCCCTCAACCATTCAAGACCCCTACCACAGCCCCCCCCCCCAGAAAAAAAATAAAAATACAATTATATCCATTCCCCCAGAACCCTCCAATGCACCAACAACCAAGAGATTTGAACTAAAGAGACCAAAGGAAAAGACAGAAAATAATAAAACAAAATAATACATTTAAAACAAAGGACATCAAGGACAACTTAAATCATAACAGCAATGCCAACTATATATGTTTGTGTGCATGTCTGGCACTATTACATGTATGTGTGTGTTCTTGTATGTGTTTATCTGAATGAGAGTGTGTGTATGTGTACCAACACCTGCACGACATCAGCCTCAGGCAAACCGACATTAGTTGTAAAAACACTTCCCCTCATTGTCACTCAAATGTACTTTTATTATATTTTATTTGTATTTGTATTTTTTTTACTTTTATCTTTGACCATCATTCTGTCTCCCACAGAGCAACTCCACTCCCACTTGTCTCCAATTCCACATACCAACCCTCAGCTTCCCTCAGCCCCTCCCATCTATCTCTGCTGGACACCCTCAGCCCATTCCATCTATCTCTGCTGGACACCCTCAGCCCATTCCATCTATCTCTGCTGGACACCCTCAGCCCATCCCATCCATCCCTGCTGGACACCCTCAGCCCATTCCATCTATCTCTGCTGGACACCCTCAGCCCATCCCATCTATCTCTGCTGGCCACCCACTTCGTGTTTCTACCCAACACATATTTTTCAACTATGCTGTGATGTTTAACGTACAATTTCAATCTATCTAATTGGATTGAATCCACAGATTGCGAGTTGAAGATAAATACTTTTACAAGAGTATTAGTATATTGGTAATTGACTGACCCAGTCTCTCCAGATCTCCTAACAGTACTTTTTCTAGGGTCAATTTTAGATCAATGCTATGCATTTTCAGACATTCCTGAACCTGAGACCAGAAACAGGCTACCTGAGGGCAATACCAAAATAAATGGTCTGTTGATTCTGTATCCTCACAACAAAATCTGCAGAGCTTCAATGATTTTATGCACCACATATTCAACATTTTGTTGGTGGCAAGAATTCTATATAATCATTTAAAATGAAAAGCACGAAGTCTTGAATCTAGCATTGTTTTATGTATCAACTCAAACGCCCTGTACCATGGAATCGGTACATCAAAAATCTCTTCCCAACTATTTTGCAATATATATGGCACAGTTGTCAACATCCTGGTCCTCAAAGGAAACTGGTATACTACCCTATTTATGCTATTTTTATTCCTCCGCCAGTTTTGATCCTTTATATTGGGCAGACAGACCAGTTCCCTACCTCCTCCCACTGCCACCCTCCTCCAGTTGTGATCCTTTATATTGGGCAGACAGACTAGTTCCCTACCTCCTCCCACTGCCACCCTCCTCCAGTTGTGATCCTTTATATTGGGCAGACAGACCAGTTCCCTACCTCCTCCCGCTGCCACCTGCCTCCTCCAGTATTGATCCTTTATATTGGGCAGACAGACCAGTTCCCTGCCTCCTCCAGCTGCCACCCACCTCCTCCATTTTTGGGGCAATGCTGTAATCAATTGGTTGTACTCTTGGATTGAGCAGACCTTCCCATACAATTCTGATGACTCCAAGAAGGACATAACTCTACCATTCCAATTTACAATATCATTTAAGAACAAAATACATTTTTCAAACATCTTTCCCAAAAATACAGGTATTTTATCAACCAGCACATTTGAGTTCAGCCATAATATGTGTTGTAATATATTATATATATTGATCAGGCCTACCAATGTTGTGTTGTCAGCAAACTTAATGATGATGTTGGAGTCGTGTTTGGTCATGCAGTCGTCGGTGAACAGGGAAGACAGGAGGGGGCTAAGCACTTCCCTCTGAGGGGCCTCCGTGTTGAGTATCAGCATGTAAGATGTGTTGTTGCCTACCCTTACCACCTGGGGGCGGCCTGCCAGAAAGTCCAGGGAGGTGTTTAGTCCTAGGGTTCTTAGCTTAGTGATGAGCTTGTTGGCACATTTGTGTTGTACGCTGAGCTGTAGTCAATGAACAGCATTCTCACATAGGTGTACCTTTTGTCCAGGTGGGAAAGGGCAGTGTGGAGTGCGATTGAGATTGTATCATCTGTGGATCTGTTTCGGACGGTATGCAAATTGGAGTGGGTCTAGGGTTTCCGGGATGATGGTGTTGATATGAGCCAAGACCAGCCTTTCAAAGGACGGTAGCCATTTAGGCAGGTAACATTCACATTCCTTGTACAGATACTATGGTGGTCTGCTTCCATAGGGAAGACAAATCAAGACCACTTTTACTCCACACACAGAGCTCCACACAAAGCTCTCCCTTGCCCTCCATTTGCCAAATCTGATCATAATTATATCCTCCTGATTCCTGCTTCCAAAGCAAAAATGAAAGCACCAGTGACTTGGTCTATAAAGAAGTGTTCAGATGATGCAGATGCTAAACTACAGGACTCTTTTGCTATCACAGACTGGAATATGTTCCGGGATTCTTCAGATGGCATTGAGGAGTACACCACATCAGTCAGTAGCTTTATTAATAAGTGCATCGAGGACGTCGTCCCCGTAGTGTACGTACATACCCCAACCAGAAGTCATGGATTACAGGCAACATTCGCACTGAGCTAAAGGGCAGAGCTGCCGCTTTCAAGGAGTGGGACTCTAACCCAGAAGCATATAAGAAATCCCGCTATTTCCTCTGACTAACCATCAAACAAGCAAAGCATCAATACAGAACTAAGATCGAATCATAATACACCGTCTCCTATGTATGTGGCAGTGCCTGCAAACTATTACATACTACAAAGGGAAGCGCAGCCGAGAGTTGCCCATTGACATGAGCCTACCAGGCAAGCTAAATAACTTCTATGTTCGCTTCGAGGCAAGTAACACTGAAACATGTATGAGAGCATCAGCTGTTCCAGACGTCTGTGTGATCACGCTCTCCGCAGCCAGTAGCTGTAGCCATGAAGTGCTTTGAAAGGCTGGTCATGGCTCACATCAACACCATTATCCCGGAAACCCTAGACCCACTCCAATTTGCATACCCACCAACAGATCATCATCATCAGATCAACAGAAACATTTTGTCCAGGAAGTTGTCTATGAGGGATTGGATTTGTTGTTGGACAGTACTTGTTTGGTAGGTTTCTAAATTACCTTCCTTCCATCTATAGCATCTCTGAATAGTATGACGTTTGTTCAGCTTCAATACCTCAAGGTTGAGTATTGCTCTGTTCAAGTAGATTGTGATTTTTCTGTGATCTGATAGGGGTGTCAGTGGGCTGACTGTGAAAGCTCTGAGATACTCTGGGCTGAGGTCGGTGATAAAGTAGGCTACAGTACTACTGCCGTGAGATGAGCTGTAGGTGCAGCTAAGATAGGAGAACCTCTCGAAACCTCTGACTATGTGGCTTGCGAAAGTATTAACCCCACTGGCATTTTTTCTATTTTGTTACACCCTGGAAATAAAATAGATTTTTGGGGGGTTTGTATCATTTGATTTACACAACATGCCTACCACTTTGAAGATGCAAACCATTTTTTTTTGTGAAACAAACAAGAAATATATATTTTTTTTTAAACAGAACTTGAGCGTCCCCGTCAACCCCGTAAACTCAATACTTTTTAGAGCCTGCTTTTGCAGCATTTACAGTTGCAAATCTCTTGGGGTATGTCTCTTTAAGCTTGGCAGATCTAGCCACTGGGATTTTTGCCCATTCTTCAAAGCCAAATCTGCTCCAGCTCTTTAAAGTTGGATGGGTTCCGCTGGTGTACAGCAATCTTTAAGTCATACCACAGATTCTCAATTGGATTGAGGTCTGGGCTTTGACTAGGCCATTCCAAGACATTTAAATGTTTCCCCTTAAACCACTCAAGTGTTGCTTTAGCAGTATGCTTAGGGTCATTGTCCTGCTGGAAGGTGAACCTCTGTCCCAGTCTCAAATCTCTGGAATACTGAAACAGGTTTCCCTCAAGACTTTCCCTGTACTGAGCACCATCCATCATTTCTTCAATTCTGACCAGTTTCCCAGTCCCTGCCAATGAAAAACATCCCCACAGCATGATGCTGCCACCACCATGCTTCACTGTGGGGATGTTGTTCTCAGGGTGAGGAGATCTTCCGTAAAGCCCAGCTCGGTGGAGTGTACGGCTTAAATCAAATCAAATTTTATTTGTCACATACACATGGTTAGCAGATGTTAATGCGAGTGTAGCGAAATGCTTGTGCTTCTAGTTCCGACAATGCAGTAATAACCAACGAGTAATCTAACCTAACAATTTCACAACAACTACCTTATACACAAGTGTAAAAGGATGAAGAATATGTACATAAAAATATATTAATGAGTGATGGTACAGAACGGCATAGGCAAGATGCAGTAGATGGTATCGAGTACAATATATATATATGAGATGAGTAATGTAGGGTATGTAAACATTATATTAAGTGGCATTGTTTAAAATGGCTAGTGATACATTTTTTACATCCATTTTTCCATTATTAAAGTGGCTGGAGTTGAGTCAGTGTGTTGGCAGCAGCCACTCAATGTTAGTGGTGGCTGTTTAACAGTCTGATGGCCTTGAGATAGAAGCTGTTTTTCAGTCTCTCGGTCCCAGCTTTGATGCACCTGTACTGACCTCGCCTTCTGGATGATAGCGGGGTGAACAGGCAGTGGCTCGGGTGGTTGTTGTCCTTGATGATCTTTATGGCCTTCCTGTGACATCGGATGGTGTAGGTGACCTGGAGAGCAGGTAGTTTGCCTCCGGTGATGCATTGTGCAGACCTCACTACCATCTGGAGAGCCTTACGGTTGTGGGCGGAGCTCTTGTCGTACCAGGCGGTTATACAGCCCGACAGGATGCTCTCGATTGTGCACCTGTAAAAGGTTGTGAGGTCCTTTGGTGACAAGCCTCCTGAGGTTGAAGAGGCGCTTCTGCACCTTCTTCACGACACTGTCTGTGTGGGTGGACCAATTCAGTTTGTCTGTGATGTGTACGCCGAGGAACTTAACACTTACTACCCTCTCCACCACTGTCCCGTCGATGTGGATAGGGGGGTGCTCCCTCTGCTGTTTCCTGAAGTCAACGATCATCTCATTTGTTTTGTTGACGTTGAGTGTAAGGTTATTTTCCCGACACCACACACCGAGGGCCCTCACCTCCTCCCTGTAGGCCGTCTCGTCGTTGTTAGTAATCAAGCCTACTGCCTTGCCATGTCATCTGCAAACTTGATGATTGAGTTGGAGGCATGGCCACACAGACATGGGTGAGCAGGGAGTACAGGAGAGGGCGGAGAACGCACCCTTGTCGGGGCCCAGTGTTGAGGATCAGTCGTGGGTGAACAGGGAGTACAGGAGGGGGCTGAGAACGCACCCTTGTGGGGCCCCAGTGTTGAGGATCAGTCGTGGGTGAACAGGGAGTACAGGAGACACACAGACATGGGTACAGGAGAGGGCTGAGAACGCACCCTTGTCGGACCCCAGTGTTGAGGATCAGCGGGGTGGAGATGTTATTTCCTACCCTCACCACCTGGGGGCGGCCCATCAGGAAGTCCAGGACCTAGTTGCACATTGTGGGGTCGAGACCCACCCTCTTGTCCAGATGGGTTAAGGCAGTGTGCAGTGTGATTGCGATTGCATTGTCTGTGGACCTATTGGGGGCGGTAAGCAAATTTGAGTGGGTCTAGGGTGTCAGGTAGGGTGAAGGTGATATGATCCTTGACTAGTCTCTCAAAGTATTTCATGATGACGGAGTGAGCGCTATGGGGCGATAGTAATTTAGCTAGGTTACCTTCGCTTTATTGGGAACAGGAACAATGGTGGCCCTCTTGAAGCATGTGGGAACAGCAGACTGGGATAGGGATTGATTGAATATGTCCGTAAACACACTAGCCAGCTGGTCTGCGCATACTCTGAGGAAGCGGCTAGTGATGCCGTCTGGGCCGGTAACCTTGCGAGGGTTAACACGTTGAAATGTTTTACTCACGTTGGCCGCGGTGAAGGAGAGCCCGCAGGTTTTGGTAGCGGGCCGTGTCAGTGGCACTGTATTGTCCTCAAAGCGAGCAATGTTGTTTAATTTGTCTGGGAGCAAGACGGAGCTGGTTTTCTTTTTGTAATTCTTGATCGACTGTAGACCCTGCCACATACGTCAAAGGGAGGGTGAGGGAGGGCTTTGTATGTGTCGCGGAAGTTAGAGTAGCAATGATCCAGAATACTGCCAGCCTGGGTCGTGCATTCGATATGCTGATAAAATTTAGGGAGCTTTGTATTCAGATTAGCGTTGTTAAAATCCCCAGCTACAATAAATGCTGCCTCAGGATATATATTGTTTCCAGGTCTGTCAGGGCGGTCAAGATGTCTGCTTGGAGGGGGATATACATGGCTGTGATTATAATCGTAGAGAATTCTCTTGGTAGATAATGCGGTCGGCATTTGATTGTAAGGAATTCTAGGTCGGGTGAACAAAAGGACTTGAGTTCCTGTATGTTGTTGTGATCAAACCACGACTCGTTAACCATAAGGCATACACCCCCACCCTTCTTCTTACCAGAGAGATGTTTGTTTCTGTCAGCGCGATGCGTGAAGAAACCGGGTGGCTGTACCGACTCTGATAACGTATCTCGAGTGAGCCATGTTTCCGTAAAACAAAGAACGTTACAGTCTCTGATGTCTCTCTGGAAGGCAACCCTTGCTCGAATTTTGTGTACCTTGTTATCAAGAGACTGGACATTGGCGAGTAGTATGCTTGGGAGCGGTGCACGATGTGCCCATCTACGGATCCTGACCAGAAGACCGCTTTATCTGCCCTTTCTGCGGCGCCGTTGTTTTGGGTCGCCTGCTGGGATCCGATCCAGTGTCCTGCTTGGTGGTCCAAACAGAGGATCCCCTTCGGGAAAGTCGTATTCCTGGTCGTAATGTTAGTAAGTTGTCGTTGCTCTTATATCCAATAGTTCTTCTCGGCTGTATGTAATAGATGTATAGCCATAATACAGACATTTTTCAAGCGGCAGATTATGATCGATAATGTCAAATGCTGTACTGAAGTCTAACAAAACAGCTCCCACAATTTTTTCATTGTCAATTTCTCTCAGCCAATCATCAGTCATTTGTGTAAGTTCATGTTTCATGCCCTTTCCCCAGAAGAGTGCTGAAAATCTGTTGTTAATTTGTTGACTGTGAAATAGCATCATCCAACACTTTTTTACAAAAGTTTACTAAGTGTTGGTTACATGTTGGTTGGTCTGCTATTTGAGCCAGGAACGGTTGCTTTGATATTCTTGGGTAGCGGAATGACTTTTGCTTCCCTCCAGGCCTGATGGCACATTCTTTCCTGTAGGCTTAGATTGAAGAGATAACAAATAGGCATGGCAAGGCCGTCCGCTATGATCCTCAGTAATTTTCCATCCAAGGTGTCAGACCCAGGTAGCTTGTAATTATTGATAGACTGTCCATGCTCCGACGAACTGAGGTTCTTCTGAGGGAAAAGGGGGGTGCAACTCAATAGGAAGGGGTTCTAATGTTCAACTCAATAGGAAGGTGTTCAACTCTATAGGAAGGTGTTCAACTCAATAGGAAGGTGTTCAACTCTATAGGAAGGTGTTCAACTCAATAGGAAGGGGTTCAAGTCTATAGGAAGGTGTTCAACTCAATAGGAAGGTGTTCTAATGTTCAACTCAATAGGAAGGTGTTCAACTCAATAGGAAGGTGTTCTTGATGTTCAACTCAATAGGAAGGGGTTCTAATGTTCAACTCAATAGGAAGGTGTTAAACTCTATAGGAAGGTGTTCAACTCAATAGGAAGGTGTTCTTGATGTTCCGCTCAATAGGAAGTTGTTCTAATGTTCAACTCAATAGGAAGGTGTTCTAATGTTCAACTCAATAGGAAGGTGTTATAATGTTCAACTCAATTGGAAGGTGTTCTTGGTGTTCAACTCAATAGGAAGGTGTTCTTGATGTTCAGCTCAATAGGAAGGTGTTCAACTCAATAGGAAGTTGTTCTAATGTTCAACTCAATAGGAAGGTTTCAACTCAATAGGAAGGTGTTCAACTCAATATTAGGAAGGGTTATGGGTATTAGGAAGGTGTTATTGATGTTCAACTCAATATTAGGAAGGGTTAGGGTTATTAGGAAGGTGTTCTTGATGTTCAACTCAATATTAGGAAGGGTTAGGGTTAGGGTTAAAAGGAAGGTGTTCATAATATTTTACACACTCACTGTAGGTAGCGCACAGGACCCTTTTCTCTGTTGAGATTATTTCCTTTTTAATTTCAATCCAAATGTAAAATGTTTACATTTTGATTAATTAAAATCTCTGTCTGTCTTTTTTTCAGGCTGACCATAAATGCAGAGTGCCAGTTACAGTTGCATAACTTCCCCATGGACGAACACTCCTGCCCACTCATCTTCTCCAGCTGTGAGTAACGTACCTCCTCCTGTGCATCCATGCTCAGCACCAGCACCTATATCTTTACAGGTTTTGATTTCTTATCAACACCAGTCTATTATCTATTATCAGAAGAATACATTATTTTCATTACATAATTATATTGAATTATAAACATATGTTTGAAAGAAATGCCAAGAGTGTGCAAAGCTGTCATCAAGGCAAAGGGTGGCTACTTAGAAGTATTTCAAATATAAAATATATTTGCACTTTTTTGGTTACTACATGAATCCATATGTGTTATTTCCTAGTTCTCATGTTTTAATTATTATTCTAGAAAATAGCAAAAAAAAATAAAGAATAACCCTTGAATAAGTAGGTGTGTCCAAACTTTTGACTGGTACTGTACATTCAGAGCATTCTGGAAGTATTTCATAGTTCATAGTTCACCTTTTTTACACTTTCTTTTTACGTTACAGCCTTATTCTAAAATGTATTAAATACTTTTTTTTCTCATAAATCTATACAAAATACCCCATAATGACAAAGTGAAAATAGGTCCCGAAGAAAATAGTGGCCTCCATCATTCTTAAATGGAAGAGCTGGCCACCCGGCCAAACTGAGCAATTGGGGGAGTAGGGCCTTACTCAGGGAGGTGACCAAGAACCCGATGTTCACTCTGACAGAGCTCCAGAGTTCCTCTGTGGAGATGGGAAAACCTTCCAGAAGGACAACCATCTCTGCAGCACTCCACCAATCAGGCCTTTATGGTAGAGTGTACAGACGGAAGCCACTCCTCAGTAAAAGGAACATGTCAGCCCACTTGGAGTTTGACAAAATTCACCTAATGGACTTTCAGACCGTAAGAACCAATATTCTCTGGTCTGATGAAACCAATATCGAACGCTTTGGCCTGAATGCCAAGCGTCACGTCTGGAGGAAACCTGCCACCATCCCTACGGTGAAGCATGATGGTGGTAGCATCATTCTATGGGGATGTTTTTCAGAGGCAGCGACTGGGAGACTAATCAGGATGGAGGGAAAGATGAATGGAGCAAAGTACAGTGAGATTCTTGATGAAAGCCAGCTCCAGAGTGCTAAGGACCTCAGACTAGGGTGAAGGTTCCCCTTCCAACAGGACAATGACCCTAAGCACACAGCCAAGACAAAGCAGGGTTGACTTCGGGACAAGTCTCAATGTCCGTGAGTGACCCAGCCAGAGCCCGGACTTGGGAGAATGGGAGAAACTCCCCAAATACAGGTGTGCCAAGCTTGTGGTGTCATACTCAAGAATACTCAAGGCTGTAATTTCTGCCAAAGGTGCTTCAACAAAGTACTGAGTAAAGGGTCTGAATACTTATGTAATACTGTTTTTGCTTCGTTGTTATGGGGGGTTTGTGTGTATTTTTTTAATGCTTTATCTCGCTAAACGATACCACTTTTCAATTCCTCATCAATTCACGGGGCCTTAAAAGTTCAAACAGTACACAATACAAGTGGATGATCTTGTTCCTGTAGTGTGAACCAGATTACAGGTTACAGTGAAAAGCTTCCTCTTGAGCGACATCTTGATAAAACCAGTCAATATTCAGGTCACCCAGAAAATAGACGAAAAATATATTATTCTTTGGGATAGCCCCCTTTTGTTTTACATTTTCACTTAAAATGACGTACCCAAGTCTAATTGCCTGTAGATTAGGCCTTGAAGCAAGGATATGCATATTATTGGTACCATTTGAAAGGAAACACTTGTAAGTTTATGTAAATGTGAATTGAATGTAGGAGAATATAACACAATAGACCTGGTAGAAGAAAATACAAAGAAAAAAAAAAAAATTCTACCATCTTCGAAATTCAACAAAGATCCCACATCTAGCCATCACTCTGGTTGTAATTCCGATGGTGTCCACAAGATGGCAGAAGTGAAAAGTTTCCGACGGATAAATTGAAGTATGAGCAAAGTACATGACATTTAGTGTGAAGTCACCCAGGTACATTTGGACAAATCGTGAAGGAGACATTTAAAAAAAAAAAAATCTGCAAGAATATCGTCAAATCTGTATGCTTGGACTTTGACTTAGCTTTTCCAGTATTAGTAGCCATATTGTAAGTTCAACATTTGCAAAACTTCATAATTCTCCATATTCTTGTAATTTTTGTCCAAAAGGAAAAGACTGGCTGTCGCACAAGGTTAGTAGCTTCATTTTACAACAGATACAGGGTTTCCGGATACTCCCGTAAAACCCATCTAGCTAGCTTCGTTTGACCCCGATTGGTGCTTATTTGACAAAGATACAGTCGATCAAATGAAGACCGGCCACACCATTGGCGTGCCATAAGGGCGTCGCTCTCTGACCATATTTGGTGTCCTATAGGATATACTAAACCCCTAATGATATAGTAAAGTCTGGTTACGTTCTAGGATCTCTGAGGAATACATACGAACGTGATTTGACTGGTTGAAACAACGTTTAGGGTTAGATTTTCACAGATTAATTTCTTTGCAAATTGAACAAGTGGGAAAAAAATTGATTGCGCATTCTATATGGACCTTTTTAGGATATGAAAGGATTTTATCTAACAAAATGACACTTCATGTTATCTCTGGGACCCTTTGGATTATAAATCAGAGCAAGATTTCAGAATGTAAGTACACATTTCACCTTCAGAGGTGAATCTATCAAACCTTTCGTGGTGAAAAAAGTTTTTTGTTTTTAGGAGCTCTCCTCAAACAATAGCATGGCTTTTTGTCACAGAAATGGCTACTGTACATTGGACAGTGCAGTTATATTAACAAGAATTTAAGCTTTCAGCCGATATAAGACACTTGTATGTACCGATATTTGTTTCTCTAAAATCTGCGATCGTGACACAATGTGATCGTGACACAAAAACCGTAATTAATATCACATACACACATATTATCCAGATGCTGACTGTTAGCACTTGGTCGCCTATAGCCACAAAAGAATGGGCTTGAGCTGAGGCAGGTGAACCTGCAACCACATCACTTCAATAACATTTAACATGAGATCCTCTCTAAGCTTGATGGGAATATGCCTCTGAATATACACAGCAACACCACCCCATAGGGTCCCTTTGGGCTCCCGAGTGGCGCTGCAGTCTAAGGCACTGCATCTCAGTGCTTGAGGCGTCACTACAGACACCCTGGTTCGAATCCAGGCTGTATCACAATCGGCCGTGATTGGGAGTCCCTTAGGGCGGCCCACAATTGACCCAGCGTCGTCCGGGTTTGGCCGGTGTAGGCCGTTATTGTAAATAAGAATTTGTCCTTAACTGACTTGCCTAGTTAAATAAAGTTTTTAAAAAAAATAAAAATAATAGGTATTCGTTATATCCCTTGCTACTACTGTATCATCAAAGGAAATATATTAGTCTCAGAGATGGTGTGAATGTTATGAATGTTATCTGATGTAAACAAGTTATTGATTTCATGAACCTTATTTCTAAGCCCATCTAAGCCCATTAATATATGTAGCTTATCTTTCACCCTTTCATCAGTAGCTTATCTGAGATGTAAAAAAATGACATTATTCGTCAGTCAATCAGAAACGTTTGAGTGTAAGTGAGCTAGTCTCGCCAGGCGGACAATTTGCCTGTCACAGCCGATGGAAACAATGTCCCCGTGCTCTCTGGCAGCTTTCATGGCTGATATCAGCACTTTTGGCTTTTCATCGATGATTTTCCCGTTTTTTTTTTTTTTTTCCGTCTCATGTGGAGACTCTGGGATTCCATAACAATGTTATTTTACCTTCTTCTATAGTAGAGAATCCTTTTTCCCTGCCGTTGTTAACATAGATTCACAGACAGTGCTGATGTCGTTTCTCGTGGACCAGTTGTCATCTTTTTTCAGCCCTGTTTCATCAAGCACTCCCTGGAAGAAATTGTTGTAAAGGCTCCTTGTAGAATGATTTTTGTTGGTTTAAAAGATCTTTCACCTGCGCTAGGGAAACACTGACCTTGGCAGCTTTAGGTGGGAACTTCGAGTAACTTTGGTAGCTATACCAGTTCCAGCTAGTCTGTCAGGATCAACAAGTATATAAACCAATCTTTGTCAGGAAACACTGTCACAACTTTACAAAAACAACAAACTGAGCTCTCTTGTTCTGATGACCAAAATGAATCGAAAATGTCACACATTTCCACGCAATAAGGGGGACGAAACTAACTCAAGCTAAAATTATCTTACTGTAAATTAAATGAAAGAACATGATCGTGGTTGTTGACGTGACGCCTCCACCGTTGTTTCTCACTGAGGTTTTAAAAAGATATCTATGTGGAAAGTATTCAGACATACTTTTCAGTCATATTTGCGTGCTTTATATGTCATGTGGAAACGATTTGTTGTATGTAGCTAATGTAAAAATAATTTTCACATTCATAAAAAAATGTATACGATTCACATTTGTTATACTAGCTCTTCATGATTCTGAATAAAACATCGGCAATTTGAACAAATGAAAAAGTAGATTGTGCTGAGTTACTGGCACATTGAACCATGTTGCAGCTCAATCTAGAATCGGCTTCCTATTTCGCAACAAAGCATCCTTCACTCATGCTGCCAAACATACCCTCGTAAAACTGACGATCTGGGTACTGTTGTCGGATGCTCTTTACTGCCGAGGAGCACTGTAGGCCTGGTGTCGGCACTGGTGGTACTGGGCTGGTGACACACAACTCAGGGCGAGTGCGGGGAGCAGGAACAGGACGTACTGGAATGTGAAGGCGTACTGGAAGTCTGGAGTGTAGAGCTGACACAACCCCTCCTGGCTGGATGTTTATTTTCTCCCTGCAAATGCACATACTGGGCTGTGTAGACTCACCGGAGACACAGTACTCAAAGCCAGCGCAGGATATCCTGGTCCAAGAAGGTACACTGGAGACCAGGAGTGCTGAGCCGGCACCCTCCTTCCTTGCTGGATGCCCATTCTAGCCCGACACCGGGCTAGAATAGCGCACTGGAGACATCGTGAGATTCTTGTTCTGTGAGGTTAGACCATGATCCAGAATTATTATGTGAGGTTAGACCATGATCCAGGATTATTCTGTGAGATTACACCATGATCCAGAATAGTTATGTGAGATTAGACCATGATCCAGAATAGTTCTGTAAGGTTAGACCATGATCCAGAATAGTTCTGTGAGATTAGACCATGATCCAGAATAGTTCTGTGAGGTTAGACCATGATCCAGAATAGTTCTGTGAGGTTAGACCATGATCCAGAATAGTTCTGTGAGGTTAGACCATGATCCAGAATAGTTCTGTGAGATTAGACCATGATCCAGAATAGTTCTGTGAGGTTAGACCATGATCCAGAATAGTTCTGTGAGATTAGACCATGATCCAGAATAGTTCTGTGAGGTTAGACCATGATCCAGAATAGTTCTGTGAGATTAGACCATGATCCAGAATAGTTCTGAGGTTAGACCATGATCCAGAATAGTTCTGTGAGGTTAGACCATGATCCAGAATAGTTCTGTGAGATTAGACCATGATCCAGAATAGTTCTGTGAGATTAGACCATGATCCAGAATAGTTCTGAGGTTAGACCATGATCCAGAATTATTATGTGAGGTTAGACCATGATCCAGGATTATTCTGTGAGGTTAGACCATGATCCAGGATTATTCTGTGAGGTTAGACCATGATCCAGAATAGTTCTGTGAGATTAGACCATGATCCAGAATAGTTCTGTGAGATTAGACCATGATCCAGAATAGTTCTGAAAAATATACTTCAATAGTTCTGAAAACCTTGCTGCAATGATATGCTGATGTGTCGTGATTTTGTTAAATAGACATGGGGTGGCCTGCAGAATATATTCTACCTTGGGCATTCAGGTCACTAAATCCGCGCCTTGCATAGTTTATTACCTCATGGTATTCTCCAGAAGTGGTTGTGCCATCTCTCAAAGACTAGGTCGTTTGTTTTGTTGAGTGATGATGTTTGAGGAAAAATACTGGAGAGATTCCCTGAACATCTCTGATTTAGTGTTGGTTGAGTGTTCGGTACAATTCTAGAGTGTTGGCTTGAATGTGTCTGAATGTGCTATAGGGTCTTTGGAAGGTGCTGTTGGAATGTGTTATAGGGAGTTGGCAAGTGAGTTTACCAGGCATGGTTTGGATTTTATGATTGCATTTCATTTCCTAAACAGTGTTTGACTGTCCTTTTATATTCAAGTGTTGGCAGAAACAACAGATCCATGTTGTAGGTTACAGCACAGGTCCTTTGTCTTGGCAGAAACAATAGATCTGTGTTGTAGGTTTCAGCACAGGTCACTTACTGCAATTGATTATTATTGTTTAATTTATTCATGTTTTCATAGTCCTGCAGAAAAATTACTCATTTCAGAGCCACAATGCATTCTGGGTATATTATTATCTCAACGATGTTAAGGATTAAATGGAATTGTAGGTGACATTTAAAAAAGCCAAGCAATTACATGATTCTAGTGTGCTTCCTGCTTCAGGCTGGTTTTGTGGTAAGAGTCATTCATTGTCATGATATCACAGTCTATGATGAGGCTGGTTAATATACAATGCATTCGGAAAGCATTCAGACCCCTTGACTTTTTACACATTTTGTTACGTTACAGCCTTATTATATATAACATAAAATATATATTTTCAAATGAATTAAATACAACTGTTTCTCATCAATCTACACAAAATACCCCATAATGACAATGCGAAAACAGGTTATTATAAATGTTTGCAAATTGATTAAAAAAAAACCTAAGTGTTCAGACCCTTTGCTATTAGACTCGAAATTGAGCTCAGGTGCATCCTGTTTCCATTGATCACACTTGAAATGTTTCTACAACTTGATTAGAGTCCACCTGTGGTAAGTTCAATTGACTAGACATGATTTGGAAAGGCACACACCTGTCTATATAAGGTCCTACAGTTGACAGTGCATGTCAGAGAAAAAAAACAAGCCATGAGGTCGAAGGAATTGTCTGTAGAGCTCCGAGACAGGATTGTGTAGAGGCACAGATCTGGGGACGGGTACCAAAAATTGTCTGCAGCATTGAAGGTCCCCAAGAACACAGTGGCCTCCATCATTCTTAAATGGAAGAAGTTTGGAACCACCAAGACTGGCCGCCCAGCCAAACTGAGCAATCAGGGGAGACTGTCATTAGTCAGGGAGGTGACCAAGAACCAAATGGTCATTCTAACAGAGCTCTAGAGATCCTCTGTGGAGATGGGAGAACCTGCCAGAAGGACAACCATCTCTGCAGCACTCCACCAATCAGGCCTTTATGGTAGAGTACCCATACGGAAGCCACTTCTCAGTAAAAGGCACAAGACAGCCCCCTTTGAGTTTGCCAGAAGGCACCTAAAGGACTCTCAGACCATGAGAAACAAGATTCTCTGGTCTGATGAAACCAAGATTGAACTCTTTGGCCTGAATGCCAAGCATCACGTCTGGAGGAAACCTGGCACCATCCCTATGGTGAAGCATGGTGGTGGCAGCATCATGCTGTGGGGATGTTTTTCAGCGGCAGGGACCGGGAGACTAGTCAGAATCGAGGCAAAGATGAATAGAGCAATGTACAGAGAGATCCTTGATGAAAACCTGCTCCAGAGTGGTCAGGACCTCAGACTGGGGTGAAGGTTCACCTTCCAACAGGACAACAACCCTAAGCACAGAACCAATACAATGCAGGAGTGGCTTCGGGACAAGTATCTGAATGTCCTTGAGTGGCCCAGCCAGAGCCTGGACTTGAACCCGATCTAACATCTCTGAAGAGACGTGAAAATAGCTGTGCAGCGACGCTCCCCATCCAATCTGACAGAGCTTGAGAGGGTCTGTAGAGAAGAATGGGAGAAACACCCCAAATACAGATGTGCCAAGTTTGTAGCGTCATACCCAAGAAGAATCAAGGCTGTAATCGCGGCCAAAGGTGCTTCAACAAAGTACTGATTAAAGGGTCTGAATACTTATGTAAATGTGCTATTTACGTTCTTTATTTTATACATTTGCAAACGTTTCAAAAAAATATAGTTTTTGCTTTGTCAATATGGTGTATTGTGTGTAGACTGATGATGAAAAAAAACCAATTGAATCCATTTTAGAATAATGCTGTAACGTAACAAAATGTGGAAAAAGTCAATGAGTCTGAATACTTTCCGACTACACTGTAAGTCCATTCATTGTGGGTCTTATCCCTGTATGCATTGAGGCTTGGCTGGCCGACACACACCATGCATTGAACTCTTTCTTTATTTTACAGTCGTGGCCAAAAGTTTTGAGAATGACACATATTCATTTCCACAAAGTTTGCTGCTTCAGTGTGTTTAGATATTTTTGTCAGATGTTACCATGGAATACTGAAGTATAATTACAAGCATTTCATAAGTGTCAAAGGCTTTTATTGACAATAACATGAAGTTGATGCAAAGAGTCAATATTTGCAGTGTTGACCCTTCTTATTCAAGACCTGTGCAATCCACCGTGGCTGTCAATTAACTTCTGGGCCACATCCTGACTGATGGCAGCCCATTCTTGCATAATCAATGCTTGGAGTTGGTCAGAATCTTTTGTCCACCCGCCTCAATGGGATTAAGATCTGGGGAGTTTCCTGGTCATGGACCCAAATATTGATGTTTTGTTCCCCGCGCCACTTAGTTATCACTTTTGCCTTATGGCAAGGTGCTCCATCATGCTGGAAAAGGCGTTGTTTCGTCACCAAACTGTTCCTGGATGGTTGGGAGAAGTTGCTCTCGGAGGATGTGTTGGTACCATTCTTTATTCATGGCTGTGTTCTTAGGCAAAATTGTGAGTGAGCCCATTCCCTTGGCTGCGAAGCAACCACACACATGAATGGGCTCAGGATGCTTTACTGTTGGCATGACACAGGACTGATGGTAGCGCTCACCTTGTCTTCTCCGGACAAGCTTTTTTCCAGATGCCCCAAACAATTGGAAAGGCGATTCATCAGAGAAAATGACTTTACCCCAGTCCTCAGCAGTCCGATCCCTGTACCTTTTGCAGAATATCAGTCTGTCCCTGATGTTTTTCCTGGAGAGAAGTGGCTTCTTTGCTGCCCTTCTTGACACCAGGCCATCCTCCAAAAGCCTTCGCCTAACTGTGCGTGCAGATGCACTCACACCTGCCTGCTGCCATTCCTGAGCAAGCTCTGTACTGGTCGTGCCCCGATCCCGCACCTGAACAAACTTTAGGAAACAGTCCTGTCGCTTGCTGGACTTTCTTGGGCGCCCTGAAGCCTTCTTCACAACAATTGAACCGCTCTCCTTTAAGTTCTTGATGATCCGATAAATGGTTAATTTAGGTGCAATCTTACTGGCAGCAATATCCTTGCCTGTGAAGCCCTTTTTGTGCAAAGCAATGATGACGGCACGTGTTTCCTTGCAGGTAACCATGGTTGACAGAGGAAGAACAATGATTCCAAGCACCACCCTCCTTTTGAAGCTTCCAGTCTGTTATTCAAACTCAATCAGCATGACAGAGTGATCTCCAGCCTTGTCCTCGTAAACACTAACGAGAGAATCACTGACATGATGTCATGACATGATGTCAGCTGGTCCTTTTTTTGAAATGCAGTGAAAACGTTTGGGGGGGATTCAGTTCATTTGCATGGCAAAGAGGGACTTTGCAATTAATTGCAATTCATCCGATCACTCTTCATAACATTCTGAAGTATATGCATATGGAGTACATACAAACTGAGGCAGCAGAATTTGTGAAAATGTATATTTGTGTCATTCTCAAAACTTTTGGCCACGACTGTAGTGTCACAATTGACTACAAAGTGTAAAAAGGATAATTTTGGTTTAAAAAAAAGAGTTTAATACAACAAGTAAATGACGGTTCGGTTTGGATTACAATTATGTAAACAATTCATGCATCCTTTACCAAGCTCCAAGTGCAAATCACCACCCACTTCACTTCCCTTATCAATGTGGATTGTGAATCTAGCATTAGAATGACACATTCCCTGAACAAATTCAGTGATATCTGCTAACCAGACGTGTCGACCTCTCATTAAGCGATGGCTCTGTTGTTGGACCTTAGTACCCATATGTGGAGTAGGTGGTTGGAGTTTGTTGGTCCCCAGTGGTGGTGAATTGTTTTATTTATTTAATATACCGGTGGCGAAACCATAAACTGCTGGTTATGTATATTTTGATAATCATTATCATCGCTAGCATAACTAGCTGTCTAACATTAGCCTACCTCAATACAACTCTGATTTCTCTTGGAAACACATTTCAAAATAAGGCAAATAATTTGTAGGAAAACCTTTTGTCATGATTGTTATGTTGCCAGATTGACTTTAGATGCAGTTTAACTTGAACCAGCTAACTAAAATTGAGGGGATAACCATATTTTAACTAGCTAACGTTAGCATTGCTAGATTCTTTTTTTTTCGAAACCCTGCTAGTAACAGTAATGGCATTACCATCTCTCTAAAGTAAATTTGACGACGTAAAATGGCAATGTTGTTTCCTACTAATTATTTGCCTACTTTAGCAATGTCATCGTAGTTCCATGCCAGTATAAGTTAGTGTAATAACAAAACAGTCACATTAGCCTCCGAGGTGCAGTCCATGTCCAGGGCATAAATAAATACTGAATGCGGCTATGGTGGTACTAGCTAACTCATGTCTGACTACAACAGCTGACCATAGCAAATGGCCACAGTAAAACATGTCACAGTTGGTTGCATAGTGTAATAGCCTGAATCTAATCCAATCGGGAACCAGTCAATCTACACCTGTAAAGCACGGAATTAGTCTCATAATCACACGACACAAGTTGTGACAATTCCTCCGTTGTAGCCAGTCTCCCTCGACTCTTATGAAAAGGACACACCATTATGAGGCCTCTGATAGTGACCCGAGTTTCTGCCCTGTTGACACAGACGGCTTCATCAACAACGACAGGTTATGTGTGTTACGTTTAAATGTGAAAATGTATATTAAATAAAAACCAGTTTGATAAACTAGTAGACTAATTCCCCAGCCAAGCAGATACAACTAGTAGACTAATTCCCCAGCCAAGCAGATACAACTAGTAGACTAATTCCCCAGCCAAGCAGATACAACTAGTAGACTAATTCCCCAGCCAAGCAGATACAACTAGTAGACGAATTCCCCAGCCAAGCAGATACATTTATTCTCCATCCAACCCATTTATTCTCCATCCAACCCATTTATTCTCCATCCATCCCATTAATTCTCCATCCATCCCATTAATTCTCCATCCAACCCATTTATTCTTCATCCAACCCATTTATTCTCCATCCAACCCATTTATTCTCCATCCAACCCATTTATTCTCCATCCAACCCATTTATTCTCCATCCAACCCATTTATTCTCCATCCAACCCATTTATTCTCCATCCATCCCATTTATTCTCCATCCAACCCATTTATTCTCCATCCAACCCATTTAGTCTCCATCCAACCCATTTATTCTCCATCCAACCCATTTATTCTCCATCCAACCCATTTATTCTCCATCCAACCCATTTATTCTCCATCCAACCCATTTATTCTCCATCCAACCCATTTATTCTCCATCCAACCCATTTATTCTCCATCCAACCCATTTATTCTCCATCCAACCCATTTATTCTCCATCCTTCCCATTTATTCTCCATCCAACCCATTTATTCTCCATCCAACCCATTTATTCTCCATCCATCCCATTTATTCTCCATCCAACCCATTTATTCTCCATCCAACCCATTTATTCTCCATCCAACCCATTTATTCTCCATCCAACCCATTTATTCTCCATCCAACCCATTTATTCTCCATCCAACCCATTTATTCTCCATCCATCCCATTTATTCTCCATCCAACCCATTTATTCTCCATCCAACCCATTTATTCTCCATCCATCCCATTTATTCTCCATCCAACCCATTTATTCTCCATCCAACCCATTTATTCTCCATCCATCCCATTTATTCTCCATCCAACCCATTTATTCTCCATCCAACCCATTTATTCTCCATCCATCCCATTTATTCTCCATCCAACCCATTTATTCTCCATCCAACCCATTTATTCTCCATCCAACCCATTTATTCTCCATCCAACCCATTTATTCTCCATCCATCCCATTTATTCTCCATCCAACCCATTTATTCTCCATCCAACCCATTTATTCTCCATCCATCCCATTTATTCTCCATCCAACCCATTTATTCTCCATCCATCCCATTTATTCTCCATCCAACCCATGTATTCAGATCTGTTAGTTCAAAGAGGATCGTTTCTAAGGTAATCCATTGAGCCAAGTTATTGTTCATTAGCGTCATACATTTACATTCATTCTCTTAATATAGCCTGTATTCTTCTTGTGCAATGTATAGCTTAGTGTTCTATTTGTCTGTCTGGACTGTCTGCCTGTCTTGGTGAGAATCTTCATTTAATAAAATACTTATTTTGTTTGTCTGCCTATTAGTATTTTACATTTAAGTATGACCTCCTAAAACTACAACCGTCGTTTTGGCGTCATGGGAATGTAACATTTTAATACATTTAAACATTTTACTTGCCTAAAATCATGTGACATGAAACACTTTTAATTCCTTGTATTTTAATGGCAGTGTTATTTATTACTAATAATTAATATAATAATGTGTAAAATTAGACATTCAATTTAAGACTCGGTTTCAACAATCATCAGCTGATTCAGAAAAATCATTTTCAGAATGACAGTAAAGTGAATAGGTTTTTATAAGTTGTTTTGATGTCTCATCCATTACGAAAAGGATAGTCCAAACTATACAGGCCAGACATGTAGACCTATAGCATATTTAAAACATGTTCAAAAGCAAAAAATATATACAATTAATTTTATCCAACGGCTTCACCCGAGTGTCCACACCAGACAGCGTAGGACAGCACTATTCCAACGTTATAGTCTTGTGAATCTCTCTGGCATATTTTGTCAAACTATTGTTACTTTGTGTCTCTTAAATCACAATGTTTCAATTTCTATAGTCATGAGGCAGTTAATTGAAATGTCACAATGTTCTCCAACGGTGAACATTTAATTTAGGCCAAATGAAGAACAGCTATGCATGATGTAATGAACAGGCGCTAACACAAACATTGTAACACGTTATTAAAAACAATACTCAAACAGGCAGCTATTCTGCGTCACATTTTATGATGTCTGAAGTGAAATAGAAAGATGAACACCGCGTTGGTTCCACCAGGCTAATCATTACCACCGTCGGATAATGTAATCAGTACTCTGTGTGTTTGTGTGACCAACCAGTATCTTTGAGGGGCCAGGAGCTGCTCTACGCTGCCATACCCATCATTGGGTTGCTCTCAAAGACCTCACCCCCCCAGCCTCACCTCTTGTCTGCTCACCAACTGTTGTTGATGGGGAGATCAGAATTAAGTAGGTTTAGTCTGACCTGTTCAAACTTCAGCATAGGACAAGTGATATCAAACACAAATAGGTACAAACTGCCTTTGGTAATAGAACAGTGACTATGTGTGTGTTCACAGAAACATATATGGAGACTTGCAAGATGTGACAACTTCCAGACAGGCTAGATACTGATGTCTCTGAATGGACAGAGACCTGGCACTCTGACAGACAGGCTAGATACTGATTTCTCTGAATGGAGAGAGACCTGGCACTCTGACAGACAGGCTAGATACTGATGTCTCTGAATGGAGAGAGACCTGGCACTCTGAAAGACAGATACTGATGTCTCTGAATGGACAGAGACCTGGCACTCTGACAGACAGGCTTGATACTGATGTCTCTGAATGGAGAGAGACCTGGCACTCTAACAGACAGGCTAGATACTGATGTCTCTGAATGGAGAGAGATCTGGCACTCTGACAGACAGATACTGATATCTCTGAATGGACAGAGACCTGGCACTCTGAAAGACAGATACTGATGTCTCTGAATGGACAGAGACCTGGCACTCTGACAGACAGGCTTGATACTGATGTCTCTGAATGGAGAGAGATCTGGCACTCTGACAGACAGATACTGATATCTCTGAATGGACAGAGACCTGGCACTCTGACAGACAGATACTGATGTCACTGAATGGACAGAGACCTGGCACTCTGACAGACAGGCTTGATACTGATGTCTCCGAATGGACAGAGACCTGGCACTGTGACAGACAGGCTTGATACTGATGCCTCTGAATGGAGAGAGATCTGGTACTCTGACAGACAGATACTGATATCTCTGAATGGACAGAGACCTGGCACTCTGAAAGACAGATACTGATGTCTCTGAATGGACAGAGACCTGGCACTCTGACAGACAGGCTTGATACTGATGTCTCTGAATGGAGAGAGACCTGGCACTCTGACAGACAGGCTTGATACTGATGTCTCTGAATGGAGAGAAAGACTTGGCACTCTGACAGACAGGCTTGATACTGATGTCTCTGAATGGAGAGAAAGACTTGGCACTCTGACAGACAGGCTTGATACTGATGTCTCTGAATGGAGAGAAAGACTTGGCACTCTGACAGACAGATACTGATGTCTCTGAATGGAGAGAGACCTGGCACTGCTTTAACATTTCGCTAGACAACTTTTACTTGTCTTGTGTTTTTTTAAATTATTGAATGGCATCAGCCAATATGGGGAGGGAGGAACACTGTATATTCTGAACCAGGATTAGTCCATATGGGGAGGGAGGAACCCTGTATATTCTGGACCAGGATCAGTCCATATGGGGAGGGAGGAACCCTGTGTATTCTGGACCAGGATCAGTCCATATGGGGAGGGAGGAACCCTGTGTATTCTGGACCAGGATCAGTGAACATGAGGAGGGAGGAACCCTGTGTATTCTGGACCAGGATCAGGTATCAGTCAATATGAGGAGGGAGAAACCCTGTGTATTCTGGACCAGGATCAGTCCATATGGGGAGGGAGAAACCCTGTGTATTCTGGACCAGGATCAGTACATATGGGGAGGGAGAAACCCTGTGTATTCTGGACCAGGATCAGTCCATATGGGGAGGGAGAAACCCTGTGTATTCTCGATCAGGGAACTCCTGTTATATACGGGACATCACACAGGAAGAACACTTCTTCAATGGTTTTATGTAAAGGATGGTTCTAGATCAGGGAACTCCTGTTATATATGGGACATCACACAGGAAGAACACTTCTTCAATGGTTTTATGTAAAGGATGGTTCTGGATCAGGGAACTCCTGTTATATACGGGACATCACACAGGAAGAACACTTCTTCTATGGTTTTATGTAAAGGATGGTTCTGGATCAGGGAACTCCTGTTATATACGGGACATCACACAGGAAGAACACTTCTTCAATGGTTTTATGTAAAGGATGGTTCTGGATCAGGGAACTCCTGTTATATATGGGACATCACACAGGATAACACTTCTTCAATGGTTTTATGTAAAGGATGGTTCTGGATCAGGGAACTCCTGTTATATATGGGACATCACACAGGAAGAACACTTCTTCTATGGTTTTATGTAAAGGATGGTTCTGGATCAGGGAACTCCTGTTATATATGGGGCATCACACAGGAAGAACACTTCTTCTATGGTTTTATGTAAAGGATGGTTCTGGATCAGGGAACTCCTGTTATATAGGGGACATCACACAGGAAGAACACTTCTTCTATGGTTTTATGTAAAGGATGGTTCTGGATCAGGGAACTCCTGTTATATACGGGACATCACACAGGATAACACTTCTTCTATGGTTTTACTCTGACAGATAGGCTTGATACTGACACTTCTTCTATGGTTTTACTCTGACAGACAGGTTTGATACTGACACTTCTTCTATGGTATTATGTAAAGGATGGTTTATTCTATATGGACCTGTTACTACATTTAAAAGTTATCAAAACACTTAGTTTTAGAATATCTACAGAAACTCAGCATTCTCATATTGATCTGTAGCAGGTATTCCCAAACTGGGGTAATGCCGTCGGAATGTGATTCACATTTGATTTTTTAAACAGTTTCAAACGGTCCATTTTCCAACGGGGCTGTACATTTAGGTGAGGTTTTTTTCTTCTCTAGCCTGAGTAGCCTTGTTTCACTGCCAAAATTGAAACCATCTAGTGTTCTGCGAAATAACACAATGTCAAATAATTAATATCCAATCACATGAACCGTCTCGCAGAAATTCCACTAACGGTCCGTATGTTACCAAACGTAGCTGTGCTGATGACGCAAAAGCCATGACAGGGAGACATAGTGGAGTGGTAACGCGCATACAAGCAGTTGCTCCTGATGTCACTTGGATACACTGCATCATCCACCGAGAGGCTCTTGGGTACACTGCAGCATCCACCGAGAGGCTCTTGGGTACACTGCAGCATCCACCGAGAGGCTCTTGGGTACACTGCAGCATCCACCGAGAGGCTCTTTGGTACACTGCAGCATTCACTGAGAGGCTCTTGGGTACACTGCAGCATCCACCGAGAGGCTCTTGGGTACACTGCAGCATCCACCGAGAGGCTCTTGCTGCCAAGGGAATACCTGACAGCTCGAAAGGTGTTTTGGACACTACAGTGAAAATGGTTCACTTAAAACAAGGGCCCTGAACTCTTGTGCATTTTCAGCAATATGGGCAGCGACCATGTAACGCTTCTACAGCATACAGAAGGGCGCAGGTTATCAAGGGGCAAAGTATTAACCTGTCTACGATATTGGTTCCCAATTGGGAATCAACCCTCCCACGTTCAGCTGAAACGGTGGCGCATGGAACGCAAAAATATTCTTAAAAATATTTAACCTCCACACATTAACAAGTCCAATAGCTCAAATGAAAGATAAACACGTTGTTCATCTAGCCAGCAAGTCAGATTTCTAAAATGTTTTACGGCGAAAACATAGCACATATATATGTAAAACCACCACCAGACACAGCTCATTTCAATAGCCAAAACATGCAATCAACAAACGCAGGATTAAAAAATAAATCGCTCACTAACCTTTTGAAAATCTTCATCAGATGACAGTAATATGACATGTTACACAGTACATATTTTTTTTTTCAATAATATGCCATTTATATCCATAAATGTCCATTTACAGTGAGTTCACGTTCAGAAATTACTCAAAAATGCCCGCAGGAAATCTAGGTAGCGCGGCAAGATAACGTAAATAGACATCATAAACTTTGACTAAATATACATGTTCTACATATAGTTAGAAAGATACACTGCTTCTTTATGCAACCGCTTTGTTAGATTTATTTTTAACGTTACAGAAATCGCACACTATTCAATATGCTGAGACAGCGCTCAGTTCCAAGCTACATTTCTACGTAATGTTGGAGTCAACAGAAACACAGATTTAAGCATAAATATTCCCTTACCTTCGATGGTCTTCGTTCAGAATGTTCTGGAAGGCTTCATACTTACCCAATACATCATTTGGTTTCAAGTCTTGCGTCTTTGTATTAGCTACTGCTAATAACATCAGCTGAAATGCACCCAAAACGTCCTCTGGTCCGGAAAAGTTGCTCATCAAAACTTCAAAATTACATATTATATGTCGACTAAACAGGTCAAACTAAGTGCAGAAGCAAGCTTTATGATGTTTTAGACACGCAAAACAAACTTCAATTCAATCGGCCATCGTCTGCCCTTCTCTTGAGTGCTGGAACAAAGGAATGGCTGGGACCAATTCGCGCCCCTACGCACAGCCTATTCTCTCGTGGCACGCACTAATTTCACTCCCATAGGGTCAATTCTCGCGGGATTTGAACGATTCAAAGCTCTACTGAAAGAGGACATCTAGCGGAAGAGATAGAAAGTCTCCCCAGAATCATAACTGGTTGGGAAGGGTGGGGGCCATGACGTCAAAGTTGCTCCAACTTTCATGGCCACAAAAACTAGTTTGGAAGAATGCCTGCCCTGTGAGTTCTGCTATACTTACAGACATAATTCCAACGGTTTTAGAATCTTTAGAGTGTTTTCTATCCAATAATAATTTTATTTTATTAATTTTATTTTATTAATATATTTGCATATATATATATTGCATATATATTTTTAGATTTTTTTTCCAGTTTACTAGGGGTACCCAATCTCTCCAAAGGGGGCATATGTCTGCCATATCCTTAACAGGTTTTAACAGGGTTTTTTTAATTAAGAGTTTTCTTAACTGAACATAATTTAAACTTGTCTGACTGCTTGCATGATAGGCCAGTCTTGTGAGAAACCCATCTGGGTGATGTCTTGATGAATGATCTGAATCTAGGATACAGGGACTCTCCGCAACTATGTGCAGGACAAAATTGAGGCTATGATTAAGAAGTTGGAGCTCCTCTCTGTCTGCATTAACAAGAACAACACACAGGTCTTTCCATCATTGTATGATTTTTTTTTGTGTTTGCAAATGAACTCAATCAATCAATCAAATTTATTTTATATAGCCCTTCGTACATCAGCTGATATCTCAAAGTGCTGTACAGAAACCCAGCCTAAAACCCCAAACAGCAAGCAATGCAGGTGAAGAAGCACGGTGGCTAGGAAAAACTCCCTAGAAAGGCCAAAACCTAGGAAGAAACCTAGAGAGGAACCAGGCTATGTGGGGTGGCCAGTCCTCTTCTGGCTGTGCCGGGTGGAGATTATAACAAAACATGGTCAAGATGTTCAAATGTTCATAAATGACCAGCATGGCAGAATAGTTGAAACTGGAGCAGCAGCACAGTCAGGTGGACTGGGGACAGCCAGACAGGATGACCACATCAGTGACTCAACCCACTCAGGTGACGCACCCCCTCCAGGGACGGCATGAGAGAGCCCCAGTAAAGCCAGTGACTCAGCCCCTGTAATAGGGTTAGAGGCAGAGAATCCCAGTGGAAAGAGGGGAACCGGCCAGGCAGAGACAGCAAGGGTGGTTCGTTGCTCCAGAGCCTTTCCGTTCACCCTCCCACTCCTGGGCCAGACTACACTCAATCATATGACCCACTGAAGAGATGAGTCTTCAGTAGAGACTTAAAGGTTGAGACCGAGTTTGCGTCTCTGACATGGGTAGGCAGACCGTTCCATAAAAATGGAGCTCTATAGGAGAAAGCCCTGCCTCCAGCTGTTTGCTTAAAAATTCTAGGGACAATTAGGAGGCCTGCGTCTTGTGACCGTAGCGTACGTGTAGGTATGTACGGCAGGACCAAATCAGAGAGATAGATAGGAGCAAGCCCATGTAATGCTTTGTAGGTTAGCAGTAAAACCTTGAAATCGGCCCTTGCTTTGACAGGAAGCCAGTGCAGAGAGGCTAGCACTGGAGTAATATGATCAAATTTTTTGGTTCTAGTCAGGATTCTAGCAGCCGTATTTAGCACTAACTGAAGTTTATTTAGTGCTTTATCCGGGTAGCCGGAAAGTAGAGCATTGCAGTAGTCTAACCTGGAAGTGACAAAAGCATGGATTAATTTTTCTGCATCATTTTTGGACAGAAAGTTCCTGATTTTTGCAATGTTACGTAGATGGAAAAAAGCTGTCCTTGAAATGGTCTTGATATGTTCTTCAAAAGAGAGATCAGGGTCCAGAGTAACGCCGAGGTCCTTCACAGTTTTATTTGAGACGACTGTACAACCATTAAGATTAATTGTCAGATTCAACAGAAGATCTGTTTGTTTCTTGGGACCTAGAACAAGCATCTCTGTTTTGTCCGAGTTTAAAAGTAGAAAGTTTGCAGCCATCCACTTCCTTATGTCTGAAACACATTCTTCTAGCAAGGGCAATTTTGGGGCTTCACCATGTTTAATTGAAATGTACAGCTGTGTGTCATCCGCATAGCAGTGAAAGTTAACATTAACAAGCTCATGGACAATGTCAAACGTGATAAAGCGAAATACCTGAGTGAGTTGGGTGCTCAATTAAGCAGGTACTTTCCCGAAACGGAGTCGTTAATCCCTTTCATGCCTCCAGTCCACTTACCAATATCTGAACAAGAGAGACTCATCGAAATTGCAACAAGTGGTTCTGTGAAAATGTAATCAGAAGCCACTACCAGATTTCTGGATAGGGCTGCGCTCAGAGTATCCTGCCTTGGTAAATCACACTGTTAAGACACTGATGCCCTTTGCAACCATGTACCTATGTGAGAGTAGATTCTCAGCCATCACTAGCATGAAAACTAAATACAGGCACAGACTGTGGAAAACGATTTAAGACTGAGACTCTCTCCAATACAACCTAACATTGCAGAGTTATGTCCATCCTTTCAAGCACTCCCTTCTCATTAACCTGATGAACAAATAAGGTTTTATAGATGGTTAAATAAAGAGCAAAATGATTGATTATTACATTTGTGCCCTGGTCCTATAAGAGCTATTTGTCACTTCCCACGAGCCTGGTTGTGACGACAACTCACACAAATTCTTGTGTTTTAATAAATGTATGGTATTGTGTGTGTGTGTGTGTGTGTGTGTGTGTGTGTGTGTGTGTGTGTGTGTGTGTGTGTGTGTGTGTGTGTGTGTGTGTGTGTGTGTGTGTGTGTGTGTGTGTGTGTGTGTGTGTGTGTGTGTGTGTGTGTGTGTGTGTGGCAGGCTTACAATGATGGCAAAAAACAACATTTGAGAGTGCTCTAACCCTGGTGCTAGAGGGGGTACACAACTGGAGCTCTGGCATCTCACCGTACATCTGCCTGTAGTTATTGAACTCAACCTGCAGGAGGTTTGTTGTGACTGAGTGGAGAAGAAACCGCTGCGGACAAGGTTCTGACAGTGTCTTGGTGGTGGCAAGGACACACCCACATCAAACCACACCCCCAAGCCAACTCACGTTTGGCTTCTGTCATGGCCGCCAGCATTTCTTGAGGAGCAAGCCAAAAAACGAGGCCAAATCAGCGGGTGAAGTTCCCCTTCAAGCTCTTTGTCTTATTACATCCGTCCAAAAGGGAACTTTTAATTCATCAATTAAGGCAACCAGATCTCATGAATTAATGATTTGAATGAGGTTTAATATAAATGAGTGTCTCCGCTGTGCATTGTTACTGCTTAGTGTTTGACCTGCTTGCCTCTGGTCCAGAGAGATCGCTGATCATTTGTTTGTATTACAGGATTTGCATATTGCCTGTGTAAGCCAGGTTTTCGCCTTTGAAAAGTATTCTGTTGGGGCTCTGAACTCAGACAAAGATAATAAATGGAGGGATGCGGAACAAAGTTCCCCCCTTGCATTGTAGGAGAAGCTCATTCCACCCTTGCATTGTAGGAGAAGCTCATTCACATTCCTCATACCCTTCGGCTGATCTCTCTCTCTCTCTCTCTCTCTCTCTCTCTCTCTCTCTCCAACCCTCTCCTCCACTTCCCCTTTCACTTTCTTTATCTCCCTCTGTTCTCCCTTACCCACACTCTGTCCCTCTCCCCCGTTCTCTCCCTCTCCCCCGCTCTCTCCCTCTCCCCTGTTCTCTCCCTCTACCCTGTTCTCTCCCTCTACCCTGTTCTCTCCCTCTACCCTGTTCTCTCCCTCTCCCCCACTCTCTCCCTCTACCCTGTTCTCTCCCTCTACCCTGTTCTCCCCCTCTACCCTGTTCTCTCACCCTACCCTGTTCTCTCCCTCTACCCTGTTCTCTCCCTCTACCCTGTTCTCCCCCCCTACCCTGTTCTCTCCCCCTACCCTGTTCTCTCCCTCTCCCCCACTCTCTCCCTCTACTCTGTTCTCTCCCTCTACCCTGTTCTCTCCCTCTCCCCCACTCTCTCCCTCTCCCCCACTCTCTCCCTCTACCCTGTTCTCTCCCTCTACCCCGTTCTCTCCCTCTCCCCCACTCCTCCCCTACCCTGTTCTCTCCCTCTACCCTGTTCTCTCCCTCTACCCTGTTCTCTCCCTCTCCCCCACTCTCTCCCTCTCCCCCACTCTCTCCCTCTACCCTGTTCTCTCCCCCTACCCTGTTCTCTCCCCCTACCCTGTTCTCTCCCCCTACCCTGTTCTCTCCCTCTCCCCCACTCTCTCCTTCTACCCTGTTCTCTCCCTCTACCCTGTTTTCTCCCTCTCCCCCACTCTGTCCCTCTCCCCCACTCTGTCCCTCTCCCCAGCTCTGTCCCTCTCCCCCATTCTGTCCCTCTCCCCCACTCTGTCCCTCTCCCCAGCTCTGTCCCTCTCCCCCATTCTGTCCCTCTCCCCCACTCTGTCCCTCTCCCCACTCTGTCCCTCTCCCCCATTCTGTCCCTCTCCCCCATTCTGTCCCTCTCCCCAGCTCTGTCCCTCTCCCCAGCTCTGTCCCTCTCCCCCACTTTGTCCCTCTCCCCACTCTGTCCCTCTCCCCCATTCTGTCCCTCTCCCCACTCTGTCCCTCTCCCCCACTCTGTCCCTCTCCCCACTCTGTCCCTCTCCCCCATTCTGTCCCTCTCCCCAGCTCTGTCCCTCTCCCCAGCTCTGTCCCTCTCCCCCACTCTGTCCCTCTCCCCCATTCTGTCCCTCTCCCCCATTCTGTCCCTCTCCCCCATTCTGTCCCTCTCCCCCATTCTGTCCCTCTCCCCAGCTCTGTCCCTCTCCCCCACTCTGTCCCTCTACCCTGTTTTCTCCCTCTCCCCCACTCTGTCCCTCTCCCCACTCTGTCCCTCTCCCCCATTCTGTCCCTCTCCCCCGCTCTGTCCCTCTCCCCAGCTCTGTCCCTCTCCCCAGCTCTGTCCCTCTCCCCCACGCTGTCCCTCTCCCCCACTCTGTCCCTCTCCCCCATTCTGTCCCTCTCCCCAGCTCTGTCCTTCTCCCCCACTCTGTCCCTCTCTCCAGCTCTGTCCCTCTCCCCCACTCTGTCCCTCTCCCCCATTCTGTCCCTCTCCCCCATTCTGTCCCTCTCCCCAGCTCTGTCCCTCTCCCCCACTCTGTCCCTCTCCCCAGCTCTGTCCCTCTCCCCCACTCTGTCCCTCTCCCCCACTCTGTCCCTCTCCCCCACTCTGTCCCTCTCCCCCATTCTGTCCCTCTCCCCCATTCTGTCCCTCTCCCCAGCTCTGTCCCTCTCCCCCACTCTGTCCCTCTCCCCCACTCTGTCCCTCTCCCCCACTCTGTCCCTCTCCCCAGCTCTGTCCCTCTCCCCCACTCTGTCCCTCTCCCCCATTCTGTCCCTCTCCCCCACTCTGTCCCTCTCCCCCATTCTGTCCCTCTCCCCCATTCTGTCCCTCTCCCCCATTCTGTCCCTCTCCCCCATTCTGTCCCTCTCCCCACTCTGTCCCTCTCCCCCACTCTGTCCCTCTCCCCAGCTCTGTCCCTCTCCCCCACTCTGTCCCTCTCCCCCATTCTGTCCCTCTCCCCCACTCTGTCCCTCTCCCCCATTATGTCCCTCTCCCCAGCTCTGTCCCTCTCCCCCTCTCTGCTTTTGTCTTGCGGTTGATGCAGTGGCATTTTGCTCTGTGTTCGTCTCCACCTATCATTATGCCACCGTGTCACTCAGGATTATTTAGGCTCTGATTCAGTTTTTCCTGTTCATCAGAAGCAGGATGTAAACTGGGCTGAGAGAATATTAGCATTTAAACTGTCATGATAACCTCCTCACCTGTCATGATAACCTCCTCACCTGTCATGATAATCTCCTCACCTGTCATGATAACCTCCTCACCTGTCATGATAACCTCCTCACCTGTCATGATCGCCTCTTCACCTGTCATGATAACCTCCTCACCTGTCATGATAACCTCCTCACCTGTCATGATAACCTCCTCACCTGTCATGATCGCCTCCTCACCTGTCATGATAACCTCCTCACCTGTCATGATAACCTCCTCACCTGTCATGATAACCTCTTCACCTGTCATGATAACCTCCTCACCTGTCATGATAACCTCCTCACCTGTCATGATAACCTCCTCACCTGTCATGATAACCTCCTCACCTGTCATGATAACCTCCTCACCTGTCATGATAACCTCCTCACCTGTCATGATCGCCTCCTCACCTGTCATGATAACCTCCTCACCTGTCATGATAACCTCCTCACCTGTCATGATAACCTCTTCACCTGTCATGATAACCTCCTCACCTGTCATGATAACCTCCTCACCTGTCATGATAACCTCCTCACCTGTCATGATAACCTCCTCACCTGTCATGATAACCTCCTCACCTGTCATGATAACCTCCTCACCTGTCATGATCGCCTCTTCACCTGTCATGATCGCCTCTTCACCTTAGTCTGAAAAGCCAGATCCATCATATCCAAATGATTGTGAATTGTTGAGATTTTATGAAATATCAAATTTGGTAGAGGACTTTACTATTCCCATAGACCCGTGTTTAATTTAAACATACAATATAACATTTTGCCATATGATATTTAATTTTAACCAATTTTAACCATTTTAATTTAGCTCTACAGACCTTCATTAAGACCTATGAGGTTAGCTCTACAGACCATTAAAACCTATGAGGTTAGCTCTACAGACCTTCATTAAGAACTGAGTTTATCTCTACAGACCATTACGACCTATGAGGTTAGCTCTACAGACCTTCATTAAGACCTGAGGTTAGCCCTATGAGGTTAGCTCTACAGACCATTAAGACCTATGAGGTTAGCTCTACAGACCCTCATTAAGACCTGAGGTTAGCTCTACAGACCTTCATTAAGACCTATGAGGTTAGACCTATGAGGTTAGCTCTACAGACCTTCATTAAGACCTATGAGGTTAGACCTATGAGGTTAGCTCTACAGACCATTAAGACCTATGAGGTTAGACCTATGAGGTTAGCTCTACAGACCTTCATTAAGACCTATGAGGTTAGACCTATGAGGTTAGCGATACAGACCATTAAGACCTAAGGTTAGCTCTACAGACCTTCATAAAAACCTATGAGGTTAGACCTATGAGATTAGCTCTACAGACCATTAAGACCTATGAGGTTAGCTCTACAGACCATTAAGACCTATGATATTAGCTCTACAGACCATTAAGACCTATTAGGTTAGCTCTACAGACCATTAAGACCTGAGGTTAGCTCTACAAACCATTACGACCTGAGGTTAGCTCTACAAACCATTAAGACCTATGAGGTTAGCTCTACAGACCATTAAGACCTATGAGATTAGCTCTACAGACCATTAAGACCTATGAGGTTAGCTCTACAGACCATTAAGACCTGAGGTTAGCTCTACAGACCTTCATTAAGACCTATGAGGTTAGACCTATGAGGTTAGCTCTACAGACCTTCATTAAGACCTATGAGGTTAGACCTATGAGGTTAGCTCTACAGACCATTAAGACCTATGAGGTTAGACCTATGAGGTTAGCTCTACAGACCTTCATTAAGACCTATGAGGTTAGACCTATGAGGTTAGCTCTACAGACCATTAAGACCTAAGGTTAGCTCTACAGACCTTCATAAAAACCTATGAGGTTAGACCTATGAGATTAGCTCTACAGACCATTAAGACCTATGAGGTTAGCTCTACAGACCATTAAGACCTGAGGTTAGCTCTACAAACCATTACGACCTGAGGTTAGCTCTACAGACCATTAAGACCTATGAGGTTAGCTCTACAGACCTTCATTAAGACCTGAGGTTAGACCTATGAGGTTAGCTCTACAGACCATTAAGACATATGAGGTTAGCTCTACAGACCATTAAGACCTATGAGATTAGCTCTACAGACCATTAAGACCTATGAGGTTAGCTCTACAGACCATTAAGACCTATGAGATTAGCTCTACAGACCATTAAGACCTGAGGTTAGCTCTACAAACCATTACGATCTGAGGTTAGACCTATGAGGTTAGCTCTACAGACCTTCATTAAGACCTGAGGTTAGCTCTACAGACCTTCATTGAGACCTGAGGTCAGCTCTGCAAATGACCAGGTTTTTTTTCTCTCCCTGAAATCAGCCGTTGTCCCTTAATTGTTCATTTTAGATTAATATAGTTGATGCTGCGAGCATCAAGATGAATAGACTCAGTTGAATGTGTGAATAGCACAGCAATTAGACCATATTGATTGGACCAGACTAAGGTAAAATTCACGTTTTTTTTGTCTTCTTGAACCACAATGAATCATAGACATTGTGCTAGACTCTAGCTACACTACTTGACTAAAAGTATGTGGACACCTGCTGGCCAAACATCTCATTCCAAAATCATGAGCATTAATATGGAGTTGCTTTTGCTGCTATAACTGCCTCCACTCTTCTGGGGAGGCTTTCCACTAGATGTTGGAAAATTGCTGCGGGTCTTGTTTCCACAAGAGCATTAGTGACGTCGGGAGCTGGTGTTGGCTTGGAACGCAGTCAGCATTCCAATTCATCCCAAATGTGGTCGATGGGGTTGAGGTCAGGTGCAGGCCAGTTAAGTTCTTCCACACATATATCGACAAACCATTTCTGTATGGACCTCAAATTGTGCACCAGGGCATTGTCGTGCTGAAACAGGATTGGGCCTTCCCCAAACTGTTGCCGCAAAGTAGGAAGCACAGAATCGTCTGGAATGTCATTGTTTGCTGAAGCGTTAAGATTTCCCCTTACTGGAACTAGTGGGCCCGAACCATGAAAACCAGCCGAAGACCATTATTCCTCCTCCGCCAAACTTTACAGTTGACACTATGCATTCGGGCAGGAAGTGGTCTCCTGGAATCTGCCAAACCCAGATTTGTCCATCGGACTACCAGATGGTAATGTGGGATTCATCACTTGCTTCCACTGAGTCCAATGACGACAAGCTCTACAGCGCTCCAGCCGATGCTTGGCATTTCGCATGGTGATCTTAGCCAGGTGTGCAGCTGCTCAGCCATGGAAACCCATTTCATGAAGTGCACGAAGAACAGTTCTTGTGCTGACGTTGCTTTCAGAGGCAGTTTGGAACTCAGTAGTGAGTTTTGCAACCCGAGGACAGACGATTTCGACGCACCAGCGTCAGCACTCGACGGTTCCGTTCTGTGAGCTTGTGTGTCTCCTGTACTCCCTGTTCACCCACGACTGCGTGGCCACGCACGCCTCCAACTCAATCATCAAGTTTGCGGACGACACAACAGTGGTAGGCTTGATTACCAACAACGACGAGATGGCCTACAGGGAGGAGGTGAGGGCCCTCGGAGTGTGGTGTCAGGAAAATAACCTCACACTCAACATCAACAAAACTAAGGAGATGATTGTGGACTTCAGGAAACAGCAGAGGGAACACCCCCCTATCCACATCGATGGAACAGTAGTGGAGAGGGTAGCAAGTTTTAAGTTCCTCGGCATACACATCACAGACAAACTGAATTGGTCCACTCACACAGACAGCATTGTGAAGAAGGCGCAGCAGCGTCTCTTCAACCTCAGGAGGCTGAAGAAATTCGGCTTGTCACCAAAAGCACTCACAAACTTCTACAGATGCACAATCGAGAGCATCCTGGCGGGCTGTATCACCGCCTGGTACGGCAACTGCTCCGCCCTCAACCGTAAGGCTCTCCAGAGGGTAGTGAGGTCTGCACAACGCATCACCGGGGGCAAACTACCTGCCCTCCAGGACACCTACACCACCCGATGTTACAGGAAGGCCATAAAGATCATCAAGGACATCAACCACCCGAGCCACTGCCTGTTCACCCCGCTATCATCCAGAAGGTCGAGGTCAGTACAGGTGCATCAAAGCTGGGACCGAGAGACTGAAAAACAGCTTCTATCTCAAGGCCATCAGACTGTTAAACAGCCACCACTAACATTGAGTGGCTGCTGCCAACACACTGACACAACTCCAGCCACTTTAATAATGGGAATTGATGGGAAATGATGTAAATATATCACTAGCCACTTTAAACAAGGCTACCTTATATAATGTTACTTACCCTACATTATTCATCTCATATGCATACGTATATACTGTACTCTATATCATCGTTAGCATTAACATCTGCTAACCATGTGTATGTGACAAATAAAATTTGGTCTGTATAGAGTCCGGTCCTGTACAAGACTGACACATTTCTATTGGGTTTTATTTACTGCAGTGTCTACTAATTGTCAAAAAGCACAGCTGCTTTCCCACTGTATATCGCTATAGAATTTCCACAAATGCCTTACTCTACGTCATTCCCAAACATTCTAGGAAAGTATGAAAACGTGAAAAATGACCATATCTAAGTGCTCGCTTCCCAGAAAATGTAAAAAAAATATATAATAATAATAATTTTATAGAAAAAATTGGCATATTCTTGCTGAGGGTGTATATAAACAGATTTTAAATAGATTTAATGTTGATAAAATGCTGTCAGTTCCACTTTAAATAGAACCATGAGGAAACCTGTAGGAAACGTTGTGCTGAAGGTCTGAACTTCACCAAGAAGAACGTTGCTTCTTAACGTTCTGCTGAAGGTCTGAACTTCACCAAGAAGAACGTTGCTTCTTAACGTTCTGCTGAAGGTCTGAACTTCACCAAGAAGAACGTTGCTTCTTAATGTTCTGCTGAAGGTCTGAACTTCACCAAGAAGAACGTTGCTTCTTAATGTTCTGCTGAAGGTCTGAACTTCACCAAGAAGAACGTTGCTTCTTAACGTTCTGCTGACGGTCTGAACTTCACCAAGAAGAACGTTGCTTCTTAATGTTCTGCTGAAGGTCTGAACTTCACCAAGAAGAACGTTGCTTCTTAATGTTCTGCTGAAGGTCTGAACTTCACCAAGAAGAACGTTGCTTCTTAATGTTCTGCTGAAGGTCTGAACTTCACCAAGAAGAACGTTGCTTCTTAACGTTCTGCTGAAGGTCTGAACTTCACCAAGAAGAACGTTGCTTCTTAATGTTCTTGGAACAATTTCAAAGCATCATTTTATAAAGAACCATGATGAAACCTGTAGGAAACATTATGCTAAAATATTGAAATTCCCCAAGAAGAACGTTGCTTCTTAACGTTCTCTGATCTATTTGAGAACATTCCTAGAACATTACCAAAATGTTAATGAAATGTTACCATGTTTGAACTTTTAGGAAACCTTCTGTTACAGTAATGAAATACCAAGAAAATAATATTATTTTGCCAAGTTCCTTAAATGTGCTGAGTGCGCTCCAAAGCCAATAAACTATCCTGCACCATTTCCAGAAAGTTGTGGCAAGGTTGTATGCAAAATAACTATACTCTCACCAAGATCTAATAAACATATGGTTCTCAGAACATTGTGTGCTAGCTGGGTAGCTACTGAAACAACCTCATGACATTACTGTCCAGGATCATTCCACTTCAAAAAGCACAGGAAAATATGATTTTGATACCCACCATCTCAGATTGTTCTGAAGTCGTTTCTGTAATTAATTAGCATTCCTGCAACATTATTTTGTTGAAAGAGAACTTATGCTAATTAATTGCACCCAAAGTTGCCATTTTAATTGATAGGATTCCGATAATATTCAATAAATATAGTATCCAAAATCCAATTTGGATCCAAATTTTTGCCTACCAATGAGTAAGACATGAGGAAACAGTCCTCTATATTTGTCAGGTAGTATGTAGCTGTGGCTTGGAGTATTGCTGCTCCATACTATGTAAGTTATTCCCTGTGAATCTGGTGTTTTTTTCTCCCCTATTCAGATAAATTATTTACCATAAAGTAGTGTGAAAGTACCCTATTTTGAACACTAGATGCCGCTGTTGCTGCTATACCGCCACACACTTATCCATTTTTCTGTACTTGTGTTTATTGTATAGATCACAACATTTATTTTTTGCAACATTGTGTAGAAAAACAATAGATTTGGCTCATTATGAAAATAAATTGTGGTCATCCTCACAATTCAAGCCTGTCCTCAATGAAAGCGATGATCAGATGGGAAGGCCATCCCTTAACACAAAGATGAATGGACTCCTGTATTGAACCAAACCTCTGCTTTCCTCCCCACTCTGTCTTCTTCATTCAGACTGTCTTTTCAATAGCTTGCTGTGCTCCAACCAAATACACTAATGTCACCCTGGGCCTATCAGTCTGTCTGTAGGAGCATCTAGCATCACTATGGTGATGCTGTGTTGTTGAATTTGAGATGTAAAACACATTTTCAGAAAGGGATACAATACATTATTAATATTATTATTAGGGTGGAGGGAGGGAGAGAGACAAGAGAGGGGGAGGTGGAGAAAGAGAGAGGGGGGGAGGTAGAGAAAGAGATAGGTGGGTAGGTGGAGAAAGAGAGAGGTGGAGAAAGAGAGAGAGGGGGAGAGACAAGAGAGGTGGAGGTGGAGAAAGAGAGAGGTGGAGAAAGAGAGAGAGGGGGCGAGACAAGAGAGATGGAGGTGGAGAAAGAGAGAGGTGGAGAAAGAGAGAGGTGGGGAGGTGGAGAAAGAGAGAGGGGGAGGTGGAGAAAGAGAGTTGAATAGAGAGGTCTCAATGCTGTCTGATTCCAGAAGGGTAGTCACACCTCATTAATCTGCTCTGTGTCATTCCAGATGGGTAGTCACACCTCATTATCCTGCTCTGTGTCATTCCAGAAGGGTAGTCACACCTCATTAATCTGCTCTGTGTCATTTCAGATGTGTAGTCACACCTCATTAACCTGCTCTGTGTCATTCCAGATGGGTAGTCACACCTCATTAACCTGCTCTGTGTAATTCCAGATGGCTACCCGAGAGATGAAATGATCTACAAGTGGAGGAAGAACTCCGTGGAGACATCCGACCAGAGGTCCTGGAGACTCTATCAGTTTGACTTCATGGGACTACGCAACACCTCACACATAGTCAAGACAACAGCAGGTAAGGTTGTTTACCATTAGTGTTATATTTGGTAATAATTTATTTTAATGAATGTGTTCTGAGTCATGAATAAAGATGTTAACTGATACCCTGTCTCCTGTTGGTCACTATCTCTCTATCCCTCTAAACTGACATCTCTTGCAGAGTTCACCCTTAGCAATTTGTAAGAGTAAGAGGCCCAGCCAGAGCCCGGACTTAAACTTGATCGAACATCTCTGGAGAGACCTGAAAATAGCTGTGCAGCAATGCTCCCCATCAAACCAGACAGAGCTTGAGAGGATCTGCAGAGAAGAATGGGAGGAACTCCCCAAATCCACAGACTGTTGTCCTCCCCGTTCGGTAGCAACTTCTCCAACACCCGATTTAATCCATTTTACTTTTCTCCGCATTGAGGAACAATCTCCTTTTGACTCCAAAATTCCATTGAACTTTCATAGACTCTTCAGCAGACAGAGACTGCAAGAAACCCTTAAATTATTGTGAAGATAACTCTTCACGAGCTCTGGTCCTTGCATAATTGTGCAACCACAGTTTTTTTGTGCTTTCAAGACAAAAGGGAACTCAATGAATACATAAAAACGAGTTCAAATCGTGACATCAGTGATCTTCAGGTTGGAAAGTCTGAGCTTTTAGATAGATGCAGAGTTTCAGACTTTTGAATTCAGAGTTGGATGACCATTCAAAAGGATTTTTCCAGTCAGAGTGTGTTTGTTTCACCCAAGTTCTTAGTTGTCTTGAACGCACTGAAGTCTGAAGTCAGAGATTTACGAGTTCCCAGTTGTTTTGAACACAGCATTTCTGTTGCACGTTAGCTCCCTACATCGTCACTACAAGCGCTACTTCATTACATTTTTGTTTTTCCCTCCAACTCAGACCACTCCCATATTCTTGCTAGAGAAATTGTTCTTTGCTAAGATGCAAAAAATGCCATTTTACCATTTTAATTTAGAACAATAAAGTAACTTGTTACATGGAAATGATTTGATATTGAGAAACAAAATGGCTGCATTGGATCTTTGAATAGATTTGTTGGTTCTACTACTGTCATGGTTTCAGTCCATGTTGGTTCTACTACTGTCATGGTTTCAGTCCATGTTGGTTCTACTACTGTCATGGTTTCAGTCCATGTTGGTTCTACTACTGTCATGGTTTCAGTCCATGTTGGATCTACTACTGTCATGGTTTCAGTCCATGTTGGTTCTACTACTGTCATGGTTTCAGTCCATGTTGGTTCTACTACTGTCATGGTTTCAGTCCATGTTAGATCTACTACTGTCATGGTTTCAGTCCATGTTGGTTCTACTACTGTCATGGTTTCAGTCCATGTTGGATCTACTACTGTCATGGTTTCAGTCCATGTTGGTTCTACTACTGTCATGGTTTCAGTCCATGTTGGATCTACTACTGTCATGGTTTCAGTCCATGTTGGTTCTACTACTGTCATGGTTTCAGTCCATGTTGGTTCTACTACTGTCATGGTTTCAGTCCATGTTGGATCTACTACTGTCATGGTTTCAGTCCATGTTGGTTCTACTACTGTCATGGTTTCAGTCCATGTTGGTTCTACTACTGTCATGGTTTCAGTCCATGTTAGATCTACTACTGTCATGGTTTCAGTCCATGTTGGTTCTACTACTGTCATGGTTTCAGTCCATGTTGGTTCTACTACTGTCATGGTTTCAGTCCGTGTTGGTTCTACTACTGTCATGGTTTCAGTCCGTGTTGGTTCTACTACTGTCATGGTTTCAGTCCATGTTGGATCTACTACTGTCATGGTTTCAGTCCATGTTGGTTCTACTACTGTCATGGTTTCAGTCCATGTTGGTTCTACTACTGTCATGGTTTCAGTCCATGTTAGATCTACTACTGTCATGGTTTCAGTCCATGTTGGTTCTACTACTGTCATGGTTTCAGTCCGTGTTGGAACTAATAGTAATAGGGTCCAAGCCATTCAGTACATGTTGTCATCTCCTCTCCCCAGGTTATAGGGTCCAAGCCATTCAGTCCATGTTCTTCTCCTCTCCCCAGGTTATAGGGTCCAAGCCATTCAGTCCATGTTCTTCTCTTCTCCCCAGGTTATAGGGTTCAAGCCATTCAGTCCATGTTCTTCTCTTCTCCCCAGGTTATAGGGTTCAAGCCATTCAGTCCACGTTGTCAACTCCTCTCCCCAGGTGATAGGGTCCAAGCCATTCAGTCCATGTTCTTCTCCTCTCCCCATGTGATAGGGTCCAAGCCATTCAGTCCATGTTCTTCTCTTCTCCCCAGGTTATAGGGTCCAAGCCATTCAGTCCATGTTGTCGTCTCCTCTCCCTAGGTTATAGGGTCCAAGCCATTCAGTCCATGTTCTCCTCTTCTCCCCAGGTGATTACATAGTGATGACAGTGTTCTTTGACCTGAGCAGAAGGATGGGCTACTTCACCATCCAGACCTACATCCCATGTATCCTCACCGTGGTGCTCTCCTGGGTCTCCTTCTGGATCAAGAAAGACGCCACACCAGCCAGAACAGCTCTAGGTAGGCGAACCTCACCGAGGGGTTTTACCTACTTTTACTAGGTTATACTTCTAGATCCTTAGCCTGGGTACCAGTCTGTTTATGCCACCATGCCACTCCTTGTCATGACAAACATTTGAGGAGTGGCATGAGTCTCTAGGTCTTACAATGCATTATGATGCCTGCAGGCTTTACTGAAGTAGTGTTGCCCTTAAAAAATAACTAGTACATGTACAACTGTGAAATACTGAAGGATTTAATTCTTTGGCATTTCAGTAATTTTTGTATTTTTTTCCTGAAAGGATTACACATCTAGGATTTACCTTTATAATCTTTATATCATGATTCAGTGAATTCAGATATGCTTGGAAGTCAGCGAAATACTTGAGTATATCGAAAGCTGTTTATGCTTTGATTGACCCCAGCCTACATGAAAATATTGGTAGGGCAAAGTCGATCGACAATATCTCTAACGCATCAAACCCAGCACAGTACTGGCCTTACATTAAATGCAATATTAACTCATCAAGTTTTGAGCCACACACAAACATTCTAACATTTGGGTTATGATCAGTTTATGGCTACTTCACATATCTTAAACTCTTATTGCACAGAAGACCACGGTAGTGGGACATACTTTATAGAGTAGACTAACTAGGAAGACCACGGTAGTGGAGCATACTTTATAGAGTAGGCTAGCTAGGAAGACCACGGTAGTGGGGCATACTTGATAGAGTAGACTAACTAGGAAGACCACGGTGATTGGGAGTCTCATATTGTCCCAGCGTTGCCTGGGTTTGGACGGTGTAGGCCGTTATTGGGAGTCTCATATTGTCCCAGCGTTGTCTGGGTTTGGCCGGTGTAGGCCGCTATTGGGAGTCTCATAATGTCCCAGCGTTGTCTGGGTTTGGCCGGTGTAGGCAGTGATTGGGAGTCTCATATTGTCCCAGCGTTGTCTGGGTTTGGCCGGTGTAGGCCATGATTGGGAGTCTCATATTGTCCCAGCGTTGTCCGGGTTTGGCCGGTGTAGGCCGTGATTGGGAGTCTCATATTGTCCCAGCATTGTCCAGGTTTGGCCGGTGTAGGCCGTGATTGGGAGTCTAATATTGTCCCAGCGTTGTCCGCTTTTGGCCGGTGTAGGCCGTGATTGGGAGTCTCATATTGTCCCAGCGTTGTCCGGGTTTGGCCGGTGTAGGCCGTGATTGAGAGTCTCATATTGTCCCAGGGTTGTCCGGGTTTGGCCGGTGTAGGCCGTGATTGGGAGTCTCGTATTGTCCCAGTGTTGTCCGGGTTTGGCCGGTGTAGGCCGTGATTGGGAGTCTCATATTGTCCCAGCGTTGTCCGGGTTTGGCCGGTGTAGGCCGTGATTGAGAGTCTCATATTGTCCCAGGGTTGTCCGGGTTTGGCCGGTGTAGGCCGTGATTGGGAGTCTCATATTGTCCCAGCGTTGTCCGGGTTTGGCCGGTGTAGGCCGTGATTGTAATTAAGAATTAGTTCTTAACTGACAGGTCTACATAAATAAAGGTTAAATAAAAGTTACATATAAATACATTTACAGAGTAGATTAGCTACTGTAGGTAGACCACGGTAGTCTAACGTATTTTTATGAAGTAAACTAGCTAGTAATCGATCTTCCATGTTGCGACACTGAGTGTGTCTGCTTGCCTGTTACAAACGGGCCCAGTTAACAATAAGCAAAATATATAATGCTAATTGATCCCTGGCTTCATCTATTGCATAGCTCCAGTTCCATCAGATATACAGTGGGGCAAAAAAGTATTTAGTCAGCCACCAATTGTGCAAGTTCTTCCTCTTAAAAAGATGAGAGAGGCCTGTAATTTTCATCATAGGTACACTTCAACTATGACAGACAAAATGAGAAAAAAAATCCAGAAAATCACATTGTAGGATTTTTTATGAATTTATTTGCAAATGATGGTGTAGTTATACCTAACACTTCCTCTACATGTGCTTCCAAGGGTATTACAGTCAACAATAACACATGTAGTCTACAGGTTATTTAAAAATGTATATATTTCACCTTTATTTAACCAGCTAGGCTAGTTGAGAACAAGTTCTCATTTACAACTGTGACCTGGCCAAGATAAAGCAAAGCAGTTCGACACAACAACAACACAGAGTTACACATGGAATAAACAAAGATACAGTCAATAATACAGTAGAAAAAAATCTATATACAGTGCGTGCAAATGAGGTAGGATAAGGGAGGTAAAGGCAATAAATAGGCCATAGTGGCAAAAGAATTACAATATACCAATTTAGCTAGTCTACCTCAAAACAGATGTTAGCTACTGTTAGCTACTGCTAGCTATTGTTAGCTACTGTTAGCTACTGCTAGCTACTGTTAGCTACTGCTAGCTACTGTTAGCTGCTGTTAGCTACTGTTAGTTACTGTTAGCTACTGTTAGCTACTGCTAGCTACTGCTAGCTACTGTTAGCTACTGCTAGCTACTGTTAGTTACTGTTAGCTACTGTTAGCTACTGCTAGCTACTGCTAGCTACTGCTAGCTACTGTTAGCTACTGTTAGCTATTGTTAGCTACTGTTAGCCACTGCTCCATGATCCACTGGACTTTAATCTTCTTTTCCATCTTGCTTTATTTTAAGGGATGGACATGTTTTAAAGTTTAGGTGGCTAATGAACACCAAGGAGACTTATCTTAACATTTACCACATTTCCTACGTTTGAAAATGATTTGCTAGGGGATAGCTAAGCTAGTCGACATATTTCAGCTAGCTAAGCTACCTAGCTTGACGAAGTGGTAACAGTGCGTGGTACCTTGCTATCACATCAGTCCTATGACAGTTACCGGGCATAAGATGTTGATTTATCTGTGGCCAATGGTCAACTAGCCTTCTTGGGAGAGGGCGCTTCTACTGTAAATCAATGGAGCACTAAAGATTGGCTTTTGCTGGCTAGCTCTCTCAGCAGGTACTGCTGTGACATAGTGTCCCCATGAATGACAGCACCCTGAGCCAATCACGCACAATCAGAGAAGATCAATGACACCCTCGCTCTAATTTCTCTGTCTGCCCCTCCACCACAGATAGCACTGAGCGAAGGCTTGAACAGCTGCATTAGGAAGCTGCTTTACTCTACAAAAATGTAGCTAAACAACACTGCAATGGGAAACGACCACATATTTTTATTACATCAAGCTATTTTTGTATTAAATTTGATTATTTGCTTACTGATATATATTGTTGGGATATGAAATAACAGAATAGCATGCAAAAACTCCTCAATATTGGTGTTGCTCCGCCCACTGCATTAGGTGTTCATGTTTATAACTTCCTCTGATTTTCTCTTTATCTGTTTGTCCTTGCTGTCTGTTTGTCCTTGCTGTCTGTTTGTTCTTGCTGTCTGTTTGTTACTGAGCTGTGTTGATGTATAGGTCAGTCTCTCAGCTTGCAGCCATGTTGCTTCTCTTCTTTCATAATGCTTTCTTACCTTTTCTTTCCTTTAACTGCCTCCTCTCCATTAGTTCATGTGCAGTCCTGTGGAACGTTCTGGTTACTGCCTCCTCTCCATTAGTTCATGTGCAGTCCTGTAGAACGTTCTGGTTACTGCCTCCTCTCCATTAGTTCATGTGCAGTCCTGTGGAACGTTCTGGTTACTGCCTCCTCTCCATTAGTTAATGTGCAGTCCTGTAGAACGTTCTGGTTACTGCCTCCTCTCCATTAGTTAATGTGCAGTCCTGTGGAACGTTCTGGTTACTGCCTCCTCTCCATTAGTTCATGTGCAGTCCTGTGGAACGTTCTGGTTACTGCGTACTCTCCATTAGTTAATGTGCAGTCCTGTAGAACGTTCTGGTTACTGCCTCCTCTCCATTAGTTAATGTGCAGTCCTGTAGAACGTTCTGGTTACTGCCTCCTCTCCATTAGTTCATGTGCAGTCCTGTGGAACGTTATGGTTACTGCCTCCTCTCCATTAGTTCATGTGCAGTCCTGTAGAACGTTCTGGTTACTGCCTCCTCTCCATTAGTTCATGTGCAGTCCTGTAGAACGTTCTGGTTACTGCCTCCTCTCCATTAGTTCATGTGCAGTCCTGTGGAACGTTCTGGTTACTGCCTCCTCTCCATTAGTTAATATGCAGTCCTGTGGAACGTTCTGGTTACTGCCTCCTCTCCATTAGTTAATGTGCAGTCCTGTGGAACGTTCTGGTTACTGCCTCCTCTCCATTAGTTCATGTGCAGTCCTGTAGAACGTTCTGGTTACTGCCTCCTCTCCATTAGTTAATATGCAGTCCTGAGGAACATTATAGTGAAGGTAAAGTAGTACACACGTTGTACAAGATCTTCAGTTTCTTGGCAATTTCTCTCATGGAAAAGCCTTAATTTCTCAGAACAAGAATAGACTAATGAGTTTCAGAAGAAAGTTCTTTGTTTCTGGCCATTTTGAGCCTGTAATCGAACCCACAAATGCTGATGCTCCAGACACTCTAAAGTCTAAAGAAGGCCAGTTTTCAGCTGTGTTAACATAATTGCAAAATGATCAATTAGCCTTTTAAAATGATAAACTTGGATTAACTAACACAACGTGCCATTGGAACACAGGAGTGATGGTTGCTGACAATGGGCCTCTGTAGATATTACATTTTAAAAAATCTGCCGTTTCTAACTACAATGGTCATTTACAACATTAACAAGGTCTACACTGTATTTCTGATCAATTTGATGTTATTTTAGTGGACCAAAGATTTGCTTTTCTTTCAAAAACAAGGACATTTTTAAGTGTCCCCAAACTTTTGAACGCTAGTGTATATCAACGAATTGGCGAGGGCACTAGAACAGTCTGCAGCACCCGGCCTCACCCTACTAGAATCTGAAGTCAAATGTCTACTGTTTGTTGATGATCAGGTGCTTCTGTCACCAACCAAGGACGGCCGACAGCAGCACCTAGATATTCTGCACAGATTCTGTCAGACCTGGGCCCCGACAGTAAATCTCAGTAAGACAAAAATAATAGTTTTCCTAAAATTATCCAGTTGCCAGGACCACAAAAACAAATTCTATCTACACACCGTTGCCCTAGAGCACACAAAACTATGAATACCACAGCCAAAACATCAGCGCCAGAGGTAACTTCCACAGAGCTGTGAACGATCTGAAAGACAAGGCAAGAAGTGCCTTCTATGCCATCACTACGAACATAAAATTCGACATACCAATGAGGATCTGGCAAAAAATACTTGAATCGGTTGTATAACTCAATACCCTTTATGGTTGTGAGGTCTGGGGTCCGCTCACCAACCAAGAATTCACAAAATGGGACAAACACCAAAATTGAGACTCTGCATGCAGAATTCTGCAAAAATATCCTCAGTTTACAATGTAAAACACCAAATAATGCACGCAGAGCAGAATTAGGCAACCACCTAAAAGGAAGTGATTCCCAAACCTTCCATAACAAAGCCATCACCTACAGAGAGATGAACCTGGAGAAGAGTCCCCTAAGCAAGCTGGTCCTGGAGCTCTGTTCACAAACACAAACAGACCCCAACAGAGCCCCAGGACAGCAGCACAATTAGACCCAACCAAATCATGAGAAAACAATTGTAAAGAATTTTCCTAAATAACAGAGCAAACTAAAATGCTATTTCGCCCTAAACAGAGAGTACACAGTGACCCAATATTAAGGAACGCTTTGACTACAGACTCAGCTTTGACTGTATATACAGACTCCGTGATCATAGCCTTGCTATTGAAAGATGCCGCCATAGGCAGACATGGCTCTCAAGAGAAGACAGGCTATGTGCACACTGCCCACAAAATGAGGTGGAAACTGATCTGCACTTCCTAACCTCCTGCCCAATGTATGACCATATTAGAGATATATATTTCCCCCAGATTATACAGATCCACAAATAATTCTAAAACAAACCTGATTTTGATAAACTCCCATGACTACTGGGTGAAATACCACAGTGTGCCATCACAGCAGCAATATTTGTGACCTGTTGCCACAAGAAAAGGTCAACCGGTGAATAACAAACACCATTATAAATACAACCCATATTTATGTTTATTTATTTTCCCTTTTGTACTTTAACTATTTGCACATCGTTGCAACACTGTATATTTACATAATATGACATTTGACATGTCTTTATTATTTTGTAACTTCTGTGAGTGTAATGTTTACTGTTAATTATTATTATTTTATTGTTTACTTCACTTTTGTTTATCTATTTCACTTGCTTTGGCAATGTAACCTATGTTTCCCATGCCAATAAAGCCCTTTGAATTGAGATATGTGAGAAGAGAGAAGGAGAGATATGTAGAGAGGGAGTGAGTAAGAGAGGGAGGTATAGAGAGAGGGACAGAGAGAGAGAGAGAGAGGGACAGAGAGAGAGGGATAGAGAGAGGGAAGTATAGAGAGAGGGACAGCGAGAGAGGGACAGAGAGAGAGGGATAGAGAGAGGGAGGTATAGAGAGAGGGAGATAAAGAGAGAGGGAGGTATAGAGAGAGGGACAGAGAGAGAGAGGCAGGTATAGAGAGAGGGACAGCGAGAGATGGAGGTAAAGAGAGAGGGCGGTATAGCGAGACGGAGGTATAGCGAGAGGGAGGTATAGAGAGAGGGACAGAGAGAGAGAGGGACAGGGAGAGAGAGGGACAGAGAGAGAGAGGGGGGGGTATAGAGAGAGGGACAGAGAGAGAAAGGGAGGTATAGAGAGAGGGACAGAGAGAGAGAGGGAGGTATAGAGAGAGTGAGGTATAGAGAGAGGGAGGTATAGAGAGAGGGACAGAGAGAGAGGGAGGTATAGAGAGAGGGATAGAGAGAGGGACAGAGAAAGAGGGATGGAGAGACAGAGAGAAAGAAAGGGCGCGAGAGGGATAGATAGAGAGGGAGAGGGAGGGAGATGGGGGAGAGGGAGTGAGATGAGGGAGATGAGGGAGATGGGGGAGAGAGAGGGAGATGGGGGAGAGAGAGGGAGATGGGGGAGAGAGAGGGAGATGGGGGGAGAGAGAGGGAAATGGGGAGAGAGAGAGGGAGATGGGGGGAGAGAGAGGGAGATGGGGTGGAGAGAGAGGGAGATGGGGTGGAGAGAGAGGGAGATGGGGGGAGAGAGAGGGAGATGGGGGGAGAGAGAGGGAGATGGGGGGAGAGGGAGGGAGATGGGGGAGAGAGAGGGAGATGGGGAGAGAGAGGGAGATGGGGAGAGAGAGGGAGATGGGGGAGAGAGAGGGAGATGGGTGAAGAGATGGAGATGGGGGGGAGAGAGGGGGAGATGGGGGGAGAGAGGGGGAGATGGGGGGAGAGAGAGGGACATGGGGGGGGGGAGAGGGAGATGGGGGGGAGAGAGGGAGATGGGGGGAGAGAGGGAGATGGGGGGAGAGAGAGGGAGATGGGGGAGAGAGGGAGTTGGGGGAGAGGGAGATGGGGGGGAGAGAGAGGGAGATGGGGGAGAGAGAGGGAGATGGGGAGAGAGAGGGAGATGGGGAGAGAGAGGGAGATGGGGAGAGAGAGAGGGAGATGGGGGGAGAGAGAGGGAGATGGGGGGAGAGAGAGGGAGATGGGGGAGAGAGGGAGTTGGGGGAGAGAGAGGGGAGATCAAGAGAGAACAGAGTGTATGGGAGATGGAGATGAGAGAGGGAGATGGGGGAGAGAGGGAGTTGGGGGAGAGGGAGATGGGGGGGAGAGAGAGGGAGATGGGGGAGAGAGAGGGAGATGGGGAGAGAGAGGGAGATGGGGAGAGAGAGGGAGATGGGGAGAGAGAGAGGGAGATGGGGGGAGAGAGAGGGAAATGGGGAGAGAGAGAGGGAGATGGGGGGAGAGAGAGGGAGATGGGGTGGAGAGAGAGGGAGATGGGGTGGAGAGAGAGGGAGATGGGGGGAGAGAGAGGGAGATGGGGGGAGAGAGAGGGAGATGGGGGGAGAGGGAGGGAGATGGGGGAGAGAGAGGGAGATGGGGAGAGAGAGGGAGATGGGGAGAGAGAGGGAGATGGGGGAGAGAGAGGGAGATGGGTGAAGAGATGGAGATGGGGGGGAGAGAGGGGGAGATGGGGGGAGAGAGGGGGAGATGGGGGGAGAGAGAGGGACATGGGGGGGGGGGAGAGGGAGATGGGGGGGAGAGAGGGAGATGGGGGGAGAGAGGGAGATGGGGGGAGAGAGAGGGAGATGGGGGAGAGAGGGAGTTGGGGGAGAGGGAGATGGGGGGGAGAGAGAGGGAGATGGGGGAGAGAGAGGGAGATGGGGAGAGAGAGGGAGATGGGGAGAGAGAGGGAGATGGGGAGAGAGAGAGGGAGATGGGGGGAGAGAGAGGGAGATGGGGGGAGAGAGAGGGAGATGGGGGAGAGAGGGAGTTGGGGGAGAGAGAGGGGAGATCAAGAGAGAACAGAGTGTATGGGAGGTAGAGATTGTAAATTAGCAGTTTTGTTATATATATATGAAGGAATATATGAGAGCAGTCTGGGGAGGGAAGGTCTGGCAGATGAAGAGTTTTAGGAAACAGTCTGGGGAGAACAGTCTGGGGAAGCAAGGTCTGGGAGGTGAAGAGACTGTTTTATATGCAGGAAACAGTCTGGGGAGGGAAGGTCTGGGAGATGAAGAGAGAGTTTTAAATGCAAGAAACAGTCTAGAGAGGTGTCTAGAGAGGTGTCTAGAGAGGTGTCTAGAGGGGTGTCTAGAGAGGTGTCTAGAGAGGTGTCTAGAGGGTTGTCTAGAGAGGTGTCTAGAGAGGTGTCTAGAGAGGTGTCTAGAGGGGTGTCTAGAGAGGTGTCTAGAGGGGTGTCTAGAGAGATGTCTAGAGGGGTGTCTAGAGAGGTGTCTAGAGGGGTGTCTAGAGAGGTGTCTAGAGAGGTGTCTAGAGGGGTGTCTAGAGAGGTGTCTAGAGAGGTGTCTAGAGAGGTGTCTAGAGAGTGGTGATGTCTTTCCCAGTCTATAACATAATGGGCTCTATTTTAACAAACCTAACGCTGGCGGTAGTGCTATATAGATCTGGGGTTGTGTCAGCAATATTTAAGCTATTTTCACAGCTGTTATTATGAGCGCAATGGCTGGCAGTGGCGAGAAAGGTGATTGATGGTCTTTGCATTGTCATCAACTCCGATTTGTCTGTGGGCACGGAATATTCTAGTCCTGGTCCGTTGTGGATTGGTACTATATTAAATAGCATAGGCTTCATTAACGAGTGATAGCAACGGTAAACACATTTTTCCTCTATACTGTTTTGGAGTGTTGACAGTCAACATTGTTGTAATTGACTTCAACGAGTATAAGCCTTTTATGCATCACTTCTCTAATATAAAGTACCAGCCTCCAGGGAATTGTATTGTGTGTGTGTGTGTGTGATGCACGTTGTCAATAAGACAGATATGTCCTAGCCCTACTGTTGATATGGTGTTATAGGACTGAATCATTTGAAGAGCCTGTTTGGGAGGAGCATGTTTTTTGGTTACAGGACCAGAGGCGCTCTTTGGAAAATGGGGATGGATATAAGCCAAATGGAGTATGAATTGCAGGTAGGCCTATGTCTACTGAGAATAATGCAGACGTCTCACCAGCAGACCATTTAGAAACCTGTTATGGATAGGCTCCTTTGCTGAAGCACGATTCTCTGGGTCTTCCTGGGTCTGTAGCTGTATCTTACCATTATCTGGGTCTTCCTGGGTCTGTAGCTGTATCTTACCATTCTCTGGGTCTTCCTGGGTCTGTAGCTGTATCTTACCATTCTCTGGGTCTTCCTGGGTCTGTAGCTGTATCTTACCATTATCTGGGTCTTCCTGGGTCTGTAGCTGTATCTTACCATTATCTGGGTCTTCCTGGGTCTGTAGCTGTATCTTACCATTATCTGGGTCTTCCTGGGTCTGTAGCTGTATCTTACCATTATCTGGGTCTTCAAGGGTATAGGGCTGTATCTTACCATTATCTGGGTCTTCTTGGGTCTAGGGCTGTATCTTACCATTCTCTGGGTCTTCCTGGGTCTAGGGCTGTATCTTACCGTTCTCTGGGTCTTCCTGGGTCTGTAGCTGTATCTTGCCATTATCTGGGTCTTCCTGGGTCTGGGGCTGTATCTTACCATTCTCTGGGTCTTCCTGGGTCTGTAGCTGTATCTTACCATTCTCTGGGTCTGTAGCTGTATCTTACCATTCTCTGGGTCTTCCTGGGTCTGGGGCTGTATCTTACCATTCTCTGGGTCTTCCTGGGTCTGTAGCTGTATCTTACCCTTCTCTGGGTCTTCCTTGGTCTGTAGCTATATCTTACCATTCTCTGGGTCTTCCTGGGTCTAGGGCTGTATCTTACCATTCTCTGGGTCTTCCTGGGTCTGTAGCTTTATCTTACCATTCTCTGGGTCTTCCTGGGTCTGTAGCTGTATCTTACCATTCTCTGGGTCTTCCTGGGTCTGTAGCTTCATCTTACCATTCCCTGGATCTTCCTGGGACTTGGGCTGTATCTTACGATTCTCTGGGTCTTCCTGGGTCTGGGGCTGTATCTTACCATTCTCTGGGTCTTCCTGGGTCTGGGGCTGTATCTTACCATTCTCTGGATCTTCCTGGGTTTGTAGCTGTATCTTACCATTCTCTGGGTCTTCCTGGGTCTAGGGCTGTATCTTACCATTCTCTGGGTCTTCCTGGGTCTGTAGCTGTATCTTATCATTCTCTGGGTCTTCCTGGGTCTAGGGCTGTATCTTACCATTCTCTGGGTCTTCCTGGGTCTGTAGCTGTATCTTACCATTCTCTGGGTCTTCCTGGGTCTAGGGCTGTATCTTACCATTCTCTGGGTCTGGGGCTGTATCTTACCATTCTCTGGGTCTTCCTGGGTCTAGGGCTGTATCTTACCATTCTCTGGGTCTTCCTGGGTCTGTAGCTGTATCTTATCATTCTCTGGGTCTTCCTGGGTCTAGGGCTGTATCTTACCATTCTCTGGGTCTTCCTGGGTCTGTAGCTGTATCTTACCATTCTCTGGGTCTTCCTGGGTCTAGGGCTGTATCTTACCATTCTCTGGGTCTGGGGCTGTATCTTACCATTCTCTGGGTCTGGGGCTGTATCTTAATATTCTCTGGGTCTTCCTGTATAAGCCATGGTAAGCCACGATAAGGAAGACACCAGACACATTGCTGTTGAACCAGTTTTCATGAATGTAGGGAAAGGTTTTTTTTTTTTTTTACTTCTTCAGGATCGGTGTCCCTCCCACGGGACGGTTGACCTAACGTAGGCTAATGCGATTAGCATGAGGTTGTAAGTAACAAGAACATTTCCTAGGACATAAACATATCTGATGTTGGCAGAAAGCTTAAATTCTTGTTAATCTAACTGCACGGTTCAATATACAGTAACTATTACAGTGAAATAATACCATGCTATTGTTTGAGGAGAGTGCACACTTTTAAACATAAAAAGTTATTAATAAACTAATTAGGCACATTTTGGTAGAAATGCAATGGTTCATTGGATCAGTCTAACACTTTACCCACACACTCCTACCATCTAGTGGCCAAAATTTAAATTGCAGCTGGGCTTGAATAATACATTATGGCCTTTCTCTTGCATGGTTGGTTTTGTCTTTGTATTATCTTTTACCAGATCTATTGTGTTATATTCTCCTACATTCTTTTCACATTTACACAAATTACCAAAAATTGGGAAAAAAAGGGACTGATCCTTAAGAGGTATAATCAAACAAAAATGAAAACTTGTCAGAGTCTAGGTGATGTGGGTAAGGGGGAGTCAGTCGTAGGACACAGATGAGTAATAATAGTAACTTTACTCAAAAATATTCTTCCAACAAAAATCCAGAATCACATAAACGAGACAATTGACAACAATAAACACGCGCCAAACCATGATGGCTCCAGAGGGTCAAAAAGGGAAATAATTCAAACGGAATGGGAACCAGGTGTGTACAATCAAGACAAAACAAATGGAAAAAGACATGTAGATCGGTGGAGGCTAGAAAGCCGGTGACGTCAACCGCCGAACACCGCCCGAATAAGTAGAGGCACCAACTTCGGTGGAAGTCATGACAAAACTAAAAATTGTTACAGGATAATAAATATGACTAAATAAAAGTGAAGTATGTCATCTCTCGTTGCGTATAGCATAGAGGGGTTTTAAATCCACATTACAGAGCTGTATAAAATTATGTAATAGCCTATAGATAAAAAAGAGTATGTCTGCTCACTGTTTTTCTGCTGACACACTTTTAATAGGATTGTCGGTAGTTTTGACTATTGGCGAAAGGATTGGGCATCACAAAAAACAAACTATCTTAATTGAGGAGGGGAGGATATACTTGGTTTTTAATCAAATGAAACAAAATAGGAAAAAAAATGTAATTTTGTATGTTTATAAATACAAGGTTTACGGGCGCTTTGTGTCTGGATAGGCTGTGCTTCTGCTGTCAAAATCCCTGCCATCACCAACCGTTAAGACCAGCTGTCAACTGGTCTTAAATATCCCTACCAGCACACACTGAAACTGGTACTTTGGCACATGGTTTTAGGGACACACATCAGATATTGCCACCCCTCCCACCTCAGCGCAAGTAAGCTCATGTAAGATAGGTAAATTATCGATCCTGGTACTAAGGTTTGAAAGTAGAAGCCAGCGTGTGTTTGCTCTAGCTTAACGGCAGCTGAAAAAACATCCAATACGTCTGGACAGATAATATAGTGTACTGACAGATAGTTTACTGAAAGATAGTGTACTGAAAGATAGTGTACTGAAAGATAGTGTACTGACAGATAGTGTACTGAAAGATAGTGCACTGGTAAGATAGTGTACTGAAAGATAGTGTACTGAAAGATAGTGTACTGAAAGATAGTGTACTGAAAGATAGTTTACTGGTAAGATAGTGTACTGAAAGATAGTGTACTGGTAAGATAGTGTGCTGCAAGATAGTGTACTGAAAGATAGTGTACTGGTAAGATAGTGTACTGAAATATAGTGTACTGACAGATAGTGTACTGGTAAGATAGTGTACTGGTAAGATACTGTACTGAAAGATAGTGTACTGAAAGATAGTGTACTGAAACATAATGTACTGAAAGATAGTGTACTGAAAGATAGTGTACTGGTAAGAAAATGTACTGAAAGATAGTGTAATGGTAAGATAGTGTACTGAAAGATAGTGTACTGAAAGATAGTGTACTGGTAAGATACTGTATTGAAAGATAGTGTACTGGTAAGATAATGTACTGAACGATAGTGTACTGAAAGATAGTGTACTGGTAAGATAGTGTACTGAAAGATAGTGTACTGACAGATAGTGTACTGGTAAGATACTGTATTGAAAGATAGTGTACTGGTAAGATAGTGTACTGAAACATACTGTACTGAAAGATAGTGTACTGGTAAGATACTTTATTGAAAGGTTGTATCCTGAAAGATAGTGTACTGAAAGATAGTGTACTGGTAAGATAGTGTACTGAAAGATGGTGTACTGGTAAGATGCTGTACTGAAAGATAGTGTACTGGTAAGATAGTGTACTGAAAGATAGTGTACTGCTAAGATAGTGTACTGGTAAGATACTGTATTGAAAGATAGTGTACTGGTAAGATAATGTACTGAAAGATAGTGTACTGAAAGATAGTGTACTGGTAAGATACTGTATTGAAAGATAGTGTACTGGTAAGATAATGTACTGAAAGATAGTGTCCTGAAAGATAGTGTACTGAAAGATAGTGTACTGGTAAGAGACTGTACTGAAAGATAGTGTACTGGTAAGATGCTGTACTGATACTGTACTGAAAGAAACTGTATTGAAAGGCTGTGGAGAAAGTTGGTGTTGAATTTACAGTACAGCAACCAGAAACAGAACTGAAACATCTCTTTCCTATCCAGGGATAACTACGGTGTTGACCATGACCACTCTGAGCACAGTGGCAAGGACGTCACTTCCCAGGGTTTCCTACGTGACGGCCATGGACCTCTTCGTCACTGTGTGTTTCCTGTTTGTGTTCGCTGCGTTGATGGAGTATGCCACACTCAACTACTATTCATACGGTGCCAGCCCAAGACCCAGACCACGGAACACCCAGAGAATGGTAAGATAGAGCCACAGCCCAAGACCCAGACCACGGAACACCCAGAGAATGGAAAGATAGAGCCGCAACCCTAAACCCAGGAAGACCCAGACCACGGAACACCCAGAGAATGGTAAGATACAGCTACAGAGCCAGGAAGACCCAGAGAATGGTAAGATACAGCTACAGAACCAAGAAGACCCAGAGAATGGTAAGATACAGCAGACCCAGGAAGACCCAGAAAATGGTAAGATACAGCCCTAGACCCAAGAAGACCCAGAGAATGGTAAGATACAGCTACAGAACCAGGAAGACCCAGAGAATGGTAAGATACAGCTACAGACCCAGGAAGACCCAGAGAATGGTAAGATACAGCTACAGAACCAGGAAGACCCAGAGAATGGTAAGATACAGCTACAGACCCAGGAAGACCCAGAGAATGGTAAGATACAGCTACAGACCCAGGAAGACCCAGAGAATGGTAAGATACAGCTACAGACCCAGGAAGGCCCAGAGAATGGTAAGATACAGCTACAGACCCAGGAAGACCCAGAGAATGGTAAGATACAGCTACAGACCCAGGAAGGCCCAGAGAATGGTAAGATACAGCCACAGACCCAGGAAGACCCAGAGAATGGTAAGATACAGCTACAGACCCAGGAAGGCCCAGAGAATGGTAAGATACAGCTACAGAACCAGGAAGACCCAGAGAATGGTAAGATACAGCCCTAGACCCAGGAAGACCCAGAGAATGGTAAGATACAGCTACAGACCCAGGAAAACCCAGATAATGGTAAGATACAGCTACAGAACCAGGAAGGCCCAGAGAATGGTAAGATAAAGGAGACCCAGGGAAACATTTGTGACTGCAGTGAAAACCTTTGTTTACATGAATGCATGGTTAATTGTGTCCCAAAAACAGTTCTGCCCCTGTATTAGTAATATTACAATGATAAGGTTAATACTATATATTAGTCAGAGCCCACCCTCCTTCATTATTAATACTATATATTAGTCAGAGCCCTCCCTCCTTCATTATTAATACTATATATTAGTCAGAGCCTGGTCCGCCCTCCCTCCTTCATTATTAATACTATATATTAGTCAGAGCCCTTCCTCCTTCATTATTAATACTATATATTAGTCAGAGCCCTCCCTCCTTCATTATTAATACTATGTATTAGTCAGAGACCTCCCTCCTTCATTATTAATACTATATATTAGTCAGAGCCTGGTCCGGACTCCCTCCTTCATTATTAATACTATATATTAGTCAGAGCCCTCCCTCCTTCATTACTAATACTATATATTAGTCAGAGCCTGGTCTGCCCTCCCTCCATTATTAATACTATATATTAGTCAGAGCATGATCCGCCCTCCCTCCTTCATTATTAATACTATATATTAGTCAGAGCCCTCCCTCCTTCATTATTAATACTATATATTAGTCAGAGCCTGGTCTGCCCTCCCTCCTTCATTATTAATACTATATATTAGTCAGAGCATGATCCGCCCTCCCTCCTTCATTATTAATACTATACATTAGTCAGAGCCCTCCCTCCTTCATTACTAATACTATATATTAGTCAGAGCCTGGTCTGCCCTCCCTCCTTCATTATTAATACTATATATTAGTCAGAGCCCTCCCTCCTTCATTATAAATACTCTATATTAGTCAGAACCTGGTCTGCCCTCCCTCCTTCATTATTAATACTATATATTAGTCAGAGCCCTTCCTCCTTCATAACTAATACTATATATTAGTCAGAGCCTGGTGTGCCCTCCTTCGTTATTAACACTCTATATTAGTCAGAGCCTGGTCTGCCCTCCCTCCTTCATTACTAATACTATATATTAGTCAGAGCCCCCCCTCCTTTATTATTAATACTATATTTATATATGAAAAGGTTATTTTAGGAACCTCTGCGGTATATTTTTACATTTGTACAGCGGCCTTCTAAAGTCACCTAAATTATTTCTTTCTTGATTGGCTGTGTTCTAACAGAGGCTCTGTTATGTTACTGGACATCTCTGAGCTGTTTTATGGTGTTACTTGACATATCTGAGCTGTTTAGGGTGTTGCTGGACATCTCTGAGCTGTTTGGGGTGTTTCTGGACATCTCTGAAGCTGGTTTAGGGTGTTACTGGACATCTCTGAGCTGTTTTAGGGGTGTTACTGGACATCTCTGAGCTGTTTTAGGGTGTTACTGGACATCTCTGAGGTGTTTAGGGTGTTACTGGACATCTCTGAGCTGTTTTAGGGTGTTACTGGACATCTCTGAAGCTGTTTTAGGGTGTTACTGGACATCTCTGAGCTGTTTAGGGTGTTACTGGACATCTCTGAGCTGTTTTAGGGTGTTACTGGACATCTCTGAGCTGTTTAGGGTGTTACTGGACATCTCTGAGCTGTTTTAGGGGTGTTACTGGACATCTCTGAGCTGTTTTAGGGTGTTACTGGACATCTCTGAGCTGTTTAGGGTGTTACTGGACATCTCTGAGCTGTTTTAGGGTGTTACTGGACATCTCTGAGCTGTTTTAGGGTGTTACTGGACATCTCTGAGCTGTTTAGGGTGTTGCTGGACATCTCTGAGCTGTTTTATGGTGTTACTGGACATATCTGAGCTGTTTAGGGTGTTGCTGGACATCTCTGAGCTGTTTAGGGTGTTTCTGGACATCTCTGAAGCTGGTTTAGGGTGTTACTGGACATCTCTGAGCTGTTTTAGGGGTGTTACTGGACATCTCTGAGCTGTTTTAGGGTGTTACTGGACATCTCTGAGGTGTTTAGGGTGTTACTGGACATCTCTGAGCTGTTTTAGGGTGTTACTGGACATCTCTGAAGCTGTTTTAGGGTGTTACTGGACATCTCTGAGCTGTTTAGGGTGTTACTGGACATCTCTGAGCTGTTTTAGGGTGTTACTGGACATCTCTGAGCTGTTTAGGGTGTTACTGGACATCTCTGAGCTGTTTTAGGGGTGTTACTGGACATCTCTGAGCTGTTTTAGGGTGTTACTGGACATCTCTGAGCTGTTTAGGGTGTTACTGGACCTCTCTGAGCTGTTTTAGGGTGTTACTGGACATCTCTGAGCTGTTTTAGGGTGTTACTGGACATCTCTGAGCTGTTTAGGGTGTTACTGGACATCTCTGAGCTGTTTTAGGGTGTTACTGGACATCTCTGAAGCTGTTTTAGGGTGTTACTGGACATCTCTGAGCTGTTTTAGGGGTGTTACTGGACATCTCTGAGCTGTTTTAGGGTGTTACTGGACATCTCTGAGCTGTTTTAGGGTGTTACTGGACATCTCTGAAGCTGTTTTAGGGTGTTACTGGACATCTCTGAGCTGTTTAGGGTGTTACTGGACATCTCTGAGCTGTTTTAGGGTGTTACTGGACATCTCTGAGCTGTTTAGGGTGTTACTGGACATCTCTGAGCTGTTTTAGGGTGTTACTGGACATCTCTGAAGCTGTTTTAGGGTGTTACTGGACATCTCTGAGCTGTTTAGGTGTTACTGGACATCTCTGAGCTGTTTTAGGGTGTTACTGAACATTTCTGAAGCTGATTTAGGGTGTTACTGGACATCTCTGAAGCTGTTTTAGGGTGTTACTGGACATCTCTGAAGCTGTTTTAGGGTGTTACTAGATATCTCTGAAGCTTGTTTAGGGTGTTACTGGACATCTCTGAAGCTGGTTTAGGGTGTTACTGGACATCTCTGAAGCTGTTTTAGGGTGTTACTGGACATCTCTGAAGCTGGTTTAGGGTGTTACTGGACATCTCTGAAGCTGGTTTAGGGTGTTACTGGACATCTCTGAGCTGTTTTAGGGTGTTACTGGACATCTCTGAGCTGTTTTAGGGTGTTACTGGACATCTCTGAGCTGTTTTAGGGTGTTACTGGACATCTCTGAGCTGTTTAGGGTGTTACTGGACATCTCTGAGCTGTTTTAGGGTGTTACTGGACATCTCTGAAGCTGTATTAGGGTGTTACTGGACATCTCTGAGCTGTTTTAGGGGTGTTACTGGACATCTCTGAGCTGTTTTAGGGTGTTACTGGACATCTCTGAGCTGTTTTAGGGGTGTTACTGGACATCTCTGAGCTGTTTTATGGTGTTACTGGACATCTCTGAGCTGTTTAGGTGTTACTGGACATCTCTGAGCTGTTTTAGGGTGTTACTGGACATCTCTGAAGCTGATTTAGGGTGTTACTGGACATCTCTGAAGCTGTTTTAGGGTGTTACTGGACATCTCTGAAGCTGTTTTAGGGTGTTACTAGATATCTCTGAAGCTGGTTTAGGGTGTTACTGGACATCTCTGAAGCTGGTTTAGGGTGTTACTGGACATCTCTGAAGCTGTTTTAGGGTGTTACTGGACATCTCTGAAGCTGGTTTAGGGTGTTACTGGACATCTCTGAAGCTGGTTTAGGGTGTTACTGGACATCTCTGAGCTGTTTTAGGGTGTTACTGGACATCTCTGAGCTGTTTTAGGGTGTTACTGGACATCTCTGAGCTGTTTAGGGTGTTACTGGACATCTCTGAGCTGTTTTAGAGTGTTACGGGACATCTCTGAAGCTGTTTTAGGGTGTTACTGGACATCTCTGAGCTGTTTAGGTGTTACTGGACATCTCTGAGCTGTTTTAGGGTGTTACTGGACATCTCTGAAGCTGATTTAGGGTGTTACTGGACATCTCTGAAGCTGTTTTAGGGTGTTACTGGACATCTCTGAAGCTGTTTTAGGGTGTTACTGGACATCTCTGAAGCTGGTTTAGGGTGTTACTGGACATCTCTGAAGCTGGTTTAGGGTGTTACTGGACATCTCTGAAGCTGTTTTAGGGTGTTACTGGACATCTCTGAAGCTGGTTTAGGGTGTTACTGGACATCTCTGAAGCTGTTTTAGGGTGTTACTGGACATCTCTGAAGCTGGTTTAGGGTGTTACTGGACATCTCTGAAGCTGGTTTAGGGTGTAACTGGACATATCTGAAGCTGTTTTAGGGTGTTAGTGGACATCTAAGCTCTGTCTGATATTGATAGGATCTGTGTTGCTGCTCAGCTCTGTCTGATATTGACAGGGTCTGTTTTGCTGCTCAGCTCTGTCTGATATTGATAGGGTCTGTGTTGCTGCTCAGCTCTGTCTGATATTGATAGATGTATGTGATACGCCCTCCTCTTTAAGCCTGTGAATGAGGTCAGAGATGTGGAGACCTGGGTGCGTCCCAAATAAAACCCTGTTCCTTACGTCATCCACTACTTTTGACCAGAGCCCTATGGGTTCCCCTATGAGCCCTATGGGTTTCTCTATGGGTTTCCGTATGAGCCCTATGGGTTTCTCTATGGGTTTCCCTATGAGCCCTATGGGTTTCTCTATGAGTTTCTCTATGAGCCCTATGGGTTTCTCTATGGGTTTCCCTATGAGCCGTATGGGTTTCTCTATGGGTTTCCCTATGAGCCCTATGGGTTTCTCTATGGGTTTCCTTATGAGCCCTATGGTTTTCTCTATGGGTTTCTCTATGGGTTTCTCTCTGGGTTTCCCTATGAGCCCTATGGGTTTCCCTATGAGCCATATGGGTTTCACTATGGGTTTCTCTATGGGTTTCCCTATGAGCCCTATGGGTTTCTCTATGGGTTTCCCTATGAGCACTATGGGATTCTCTATGGGTTTCTTTATGGGTTTCCTTATGGGTTTCCCTAAGTGTTCCTCTATGGGTTTCTCTATGGGTTTCCCTATGAGCCCTATGGGTTTCTCTATGGGTTCCCCTATGAGCCCTATGGGTTCCTCTATGGGTTTCTCTATGGGTTCCTCTATTGGTTTCTCTATGGGTTTCCCTATGAGCCCTATGGGTTTCCCTGTGAACCCTATGGGTTCCTCTATGGGTTTCTCTATGGGTTTCCCTATGAGCCATATGGGTTTCACTATGGGTTTCCCTATGAGCCCTATGGGTTTCTCTATGGGTTTCCCTATGAGCACTATGGGATTCTCTATGGGTTTCTTTATGGGTTTCCTTATGGGTTTCCCTAAGTGTTCCTCTATGGGTTTCTCTATGGGTTTCCCTATGAGCCCTATGGGTTTCTCTATGGGTTCCCCTATGAGCCCTATGGGTTCCTCTATGGGTTTCTCTATGGGTTCCTCTATTGGTTTCTCTATGGGTTTCCCTATGAGCCCTATGGGTTTCCCTATGAACCCTATGGGTTCCTCTATGGGTTTCTCTATGGGTTTCCCTATGAGACCTATGGGTTTCTCTATTGGTTTCCCTATGAGCTCTATGGGTTCCTCTATGGCTTTCTCTATGGGTTTCTCTATGGGTTTCTCTATGGGTTTCCCTATGAGCCCTATTGGTTTCTCTATGGGTTTCGCTATGAGTCCTATGGGTTTCTCTATTGGTTTCTCTATGAGACCTATGGGTTTCCCTATGAGCCCTATGAGTTTCTCTATGGGTTTCTCTATGGGTTTCCTTATGAGCCCAATGGGTTTCCCTATGAGCCCTATGGGTTCCTCTATGGGTTTCTCTATGGGTTTCCCTATGAGCCCTATGGGTTTCTCTATGAGTTTCCCTATGAGCCCTATGGGTTTCTCTATGGGTTTCCTTATGGGTTTCTCTATGAGCCCTATGGGTTCCTCTATGGGTTTCTCTATGGGTTTCCCTATGAGCCCTATGGATTTCTCTATGGGTTTCCCTATGAGTCCTATGAGTTTCTCTATGGGTTTTTCTGTGGGTTTCTCTATGAGCCCTAAGGGTTCCTCTATGGGTTTCTATATGATTTTCTCTATGGGTTTCCCTATGAGCCCTATGGGTTTCTCTATGGGTTTTCCTATGAGCTCTATGGGTTCCTCTATGGGTTTCTCTATGGGTTTCTCTTTGGGTTTCCCTATGAGCCCTATGGGTTTCCCTATGGGTTTCTCTATTGATTTCCCTATGAGCCCTATGGGTTTCTCTATGGGTTTTTCTATGCGTTTCCCTATGGGCTCTGTGGGTTTCTCTATGGATTTCCCTATGAGCCCTATGGGTTTCTCTGTGGATTTCCCTATGAGCCCTATGGGTTTCTCTATGGGTTTCTCTATGGGTTTCTTTGGGTTTCCCTATGGGTTTCTCTATGTGTTTCCCTTTGGGTTTCCTATGGGTTTCTCTATGGGTTTCCCTTCGGGTTTCTCAATGGGTTTCTCTATGGGTTTCCCTTTGGGTTTCTCTATGAGCCCTATGGGTTTCTCTGTGGGTTTCCCTATGAGCCCTATGGGTTTCTCTATGGGTTTCCCTATGGGTTTCTCTATTGGATCCTCTATGGGTTTCTCTATGGGTTTCTCTATGAGCCCTATGAGTTTCCCTGTGGGTTCCTCTATGGGTTTCCCTATAGGATTCTCTATGATTTTCCCTATGGGTTTCCCTATGGGTTCCTCTATGGGTTTCCCTTTGAGCCCTATGGGTTTCCCTATGAGCCCTATGGGTTTCTCTATGGGTTTCCCTATGAGCCCTATGGGTTTCACTGTGAGCCCTATGGGTTCCTCTATGGGTTTCTCTATGGGTTTCTCTATGGGTTTCTCTATGAGCTCTATGGGTTTCTCTATGGGTTTCTCTATGGGTTTCCCTATGAGCCCTATCGGTTTCTCTATGAGTTTCCCTATGAGCCCTATGGGTTTCTCTATGAGTTTCCCTATGAGCCCTATGGGTTTCTCTATGGGTTTCCCTATGGGTTTCTCTATGAGCCCTATGGGTTCCTCTATGGGTTTCTCTATGGGTTTCCCTATGAGCCCTATGGGTTTCTCTATGGGTTTCCCTATGAGTCCTATGAGTTTCTCTATGGGTTTCTCTGTGGGTTTCTCTATGAGCCCTATGGGTTCCTCTATGGGTTTCTATATGATTTTCTCTATGGGTTTCCCTATGAGCCCGATGGGTTTCACTATGAGCCCTATGGGTTCCTCTATGGGTTTCCCTTTGAGCCCTATGGGTTTCCCTATGAGCCCTATGGGTTTCACTGTGAGCCCTATGGGTTCCTCTATGGGTTTCTCTATGGGTTTCTCTATGGGTTCCTCTATTGATTTCCCTTTGGGTTTCTCTATGGGTTTCTCTATGGGTTTCTCTATGGATTTCCTTATGAGCCCTATGGGTTTCACTGTGAGCCCTATGGGTTCCTCTATGGGTTTCTCTATGGGTTTCTCTATGGGTTCCTCTATTGGTTTCCCTTTGGGTTTCCCTATGGGTTTCTCTATGGGTTTCCCTATGGTTTCTCTATGGGTTGCCCTATGGGTTTCTCTATTGGTTTCCCTATGGGTTTCCCTTTGCATTTCCCTATGGGTTTCTCTATGGGTTTCTCTGTGGGTTTCTCTATGAGCCCTAAGGGTTCCTCTATGGGTTTCTATATGATTTTCTCTATGGGTTTCCCTATGAGCCCTATGGGTTTCTCTATGGGTTTTCCTATGAGCTCTATGTGTTCCTCTATGGGTTTCTCTATGGGTTTCTCTTTGGGTTTCCCTATGAGCCCTATGGGTTTCCCTATGGGTTTCTCTATTGATTTCCCTATGAGCCCTATGGGTTTCTCTATGGGTTTTTCTATGCATTTCCCTATGGGCTCTGTGGGTTTCTCTATGGATTTCCCTATGGGTTACCCTATGAGCCCTATGGGTTTCTCTGTGGATTTCCCTATGAGCCCTATGGGTTTCTCTATGGGTTTCTCTATGGGTTTCTTTGGGTTTCCCTATGGGTTTCTCTATGTGTTTCCCTTTGGGTTTCCCTATGGGTTTCTCTATGGGTTTCCCTTCGGGTTTCTCAATGGTTTTCTCTATGGGTTTCTCTATGAGCCCTATGGGTTTCTCTATGGGTTTCCCTATGGGTTTCTCTATTGGTTCCTCTATGGGTTTCTCTATGGGTTTCTCTATGAGCCCTATGAGTTTCCCTGTGGGTTCCTCTATGGGTTTCCCTATAGAATTCTCTATGAATTTCCCTATGGGTTTTCCTATGGGTTCCTCTATGGGTTTCCCTTTGAGCCCTATGGGTTTCCCTATGAGCCCTATGGGTTTCTCTATGGGTTTCCCTATGAGCCCTATGGGTTTCACTGTGAGCCCTATGGGTTCCTCTATGGGTTTCTCTATGGGTTTCTCTATGAGCTCTATGGGTTTCTCTATGAGTTTCCCTATGAGCCCTATGGGTTTCTCTATGAGTTTCCCTATGAGCCCTATGGGTTTCTCTATGGGTTTCCCTATGGGTTTCTCTATGAGCCCTATGGGTTCCTCTATGGGTCTCTCTATGGGTTTCCCTATGAGCCCTATGGGTTTCTCTATGGGTTTCCCTATGAGTCCTATGAGTTTCTCTATGGGTTTCTCTGTGGGTTTCTCTATGAGCCCTATGGGTTCCTCTATGGGTTTCTATATGATTTTCTCTATGGATTTCCCTTTGAGCCCGATGGGTTTCCCTATGAGCCCTATGGGTTCCTCTATGGGTTTCCCTTTGAGCCCTATGGGTTTCCCTATGAGCCCTATGGGTTTCTCTATGGGTTTCCCTATGAGCCCTATGGGTTTCACTGTGAGCCCTATGGGTTCCTCTATGGGTTTCTCTATGGGTTTCTCTATGGGTTCCTCTATTGATTTCCCTTTGGGGTTCTCTATGGGGTTCTCTATGGATTTCCTTATGAGCCCTATGGGTTTCACTGTGAGCCCTATGGGTTCCTCTATGGGTTTCTCTATGGGTTCCTCTATTGGTTTCCCTTTGGGTTTCCCTATGGGTTTCTCTATGGGTTTCCCTATGGTTTCTCTATGGGTTGCCCTATGGGTTTCTCTATTGGTTTCCCTATGGGTTTCCCTTTGGGTTTCCCTATGGGTTTCTCTATGGGTTTCTCTATGGATTTCCCTATGAGCCCTATGGGTTTCTCTATGGGTTTTTCTATGCGTTTCCCTATGGGCTCTGTGGGTTTCTCTATGGATTTCCCTATGGGTTTCCCTATGAGCCCTATGGGTTATCCTATGAGCCCTATGGGTTTCCCTATGGGTTTCCTTTTGAGCCCTATGGGGTTTTCTATGGATTTCCTATGAGCCTTATGGGTTACCCTATGGGTTTCCCTATGGGTTTCTCTATGGTTTTCCCTATGAGCCCTATGGGTTTCTCTATGGGTTTGTCTATGGGTTTCCCTATGGGTTTCCCTATGGGCTCTGTGGGTTTTTCTATGTGCTTTTTGGGTTTCTCTATGAGCCCTATGGGTTTCTCTATGGGTTTCTCTATGGGATTCTCTATGGGTTTCCCTATGGGTTTCTCTATGGGTTTCTCTATGGGTTTCCCTATGGGTTTCTCTATGGGATTCTCTATGGGCCCTGTGGGTTGTGTTCAAAAGTGGGGCACCATATAGCGAATGTGGTGTCATTTGAGACACTGTCATGGATGCTCCCAGATCTGACTGACAGTCCTCTCTGGATGCTGAATGCTCAGACTCAACACATGACAGTGCACTTCGTTCCTCTCAAGCCTGATATTATCTCAGTGTTCTGGCAGTATGCTCCACTAACCTAGTCTCCTCTCTCTCTCTCTGTCTGTCTGTCTGTCTGTCTGTCTGTCTGTCTGTCTGTCTGTCTGTCTGTCTGTCTGTCTGTCTGTCTGTCTCTTCTGTCCCGTCTGTCTGTCTGTCCGTCTGTCTGTCCCTTCTGTTCCGTCTGTCTGTCTGTCTCGTCTGCACCCGTCTGTCTGCCTGTCTGTCTGTCTGTCTGTCTGTCTCGTCTGTCTCGTCTGTCTCGTCTGTCTCGTCTGTCTGTCTCCAGAACTACTCCGTGTTGGAAGTGGGACCTGCCCCTACGGTGATCAAGTTGAACAACTCCACGTATAACAACCTATACTGGCAGGAATTTGAGGACGCCTGTGTCTATGAGTGCCTGGACGGGAAGGACTGCCAGAGCTTCTTCTGCTGTTACGATGAGTGTAGAGGAGGCGGATGGAGGAAAGGACGCATCCACATAGATATCCTGGAGCTGGACGCTTATTCCAGGGTCTTCTTCCCCACATCCTTCATTCTGTTTAATGTAGTCTACTGGGTCAGCTATCTGTACCTTTAGCAGGCTGTACTGGAAGGCTATGTATACCTTCAGCAACCCGGAGAGAGAGAGAGAGAGAGAGAGGTGCCATGGACATTAAGACCAGAGAGAGAGAGAGAGAGAGAGAGAGGTGCCATGGACATTAAGACCAGAGAGAGAGAGAGGTGCCATGGACATTAAGACCAGAGAGAGAGAGGTGCCATGGACATTAAGACCAGAGAGAGAGAGAGGTGCCATGGACATTAAGACCAGAGAGAGAGAGAGAGAGAGGTGCCATGGACATTAAGACCAGAGAGAGAGAGAGAGGTGCCATGGACATTAAGACCAGAGAGAGAGAGAGGTGTCATGGACATTAAGACCAGAGAGAGAGAGGTGCCATGGACATTAAGACCAGAGAGAGAGAGAGGTGCCATGGACATTAAGACCAGAGAGAGAGAGAGAGAGAGAGGTGTCATGGACATTAAGACCAGAGAGAGAGAGAGGTGCCATGGACATTAAGACCAGAGAGAGAGAGAGGTGCCATGGACATTAAGACCAGAGAGAGAGAGAGGTGCCATGGACATTAAGACCAGAGAGAGAGAGAGGCCATGGACATTAAGACCAGAGAGAGAGAGGTGTCATGGACATTAAGACCAGAGAGAGAGAGAGGTGCCATGGACATTAAGACCAGAGAGAGAGAGAGAGGTGTCATGGACATTAAGACCAGAGAGAGAGAGAGGTGCCATGGACATTAATACCAGAGAGAGAGAGAGAGGTGCCATGGACATTAAGACCAGAGAGAGAGAGAGGTGCCATGGACATTAAGACCAGAGAGAGAGAGAGAGAGAGAGGTGTCATGGACATTAAGACCAGAGAGAGAGAGAGAGGCCATGGACATTAATACCAGAGAGAGAGAGAGAGGTGCCATGGACATTAAGACCAGAGAGAGAGAGAGAGAGAGAGGTGCCATAGACATTAAGACCAGAGAGAGAGAGAGGTGCCATGGACATTAAGACCAGAGAGAGAGAGAGGTGCCATGGACATTAATACCAGAGAGAGAGAGAGAGGTGCCATGGACATTAAGACCAGAGAGAGAGAGGTGCCATGGACATTAAGACCAGAGAGAGAGAGAGAGAGAGAGAGGTGCCATGGACATTAAGACCAAAGAGAGAGAGGTGCCATGGACATTAAGACCAGAGAGAGAGAGAGAGGTGCCATGGACATCAAGACCAGAGAGAGAGAGGTGTCATGGACATTAGAAACAATCATAGAAGAAAGACTGATCAAATGTAAGTTTTACGTAAAGCAATGAGCTGAAAATGAAGACACAACCTGGTCAGGAAACGTCTTTCTGAATTTCTGGTATCACAAGAAGATACACACAGACTCTTCACAGACACTGGACTGTCTTGATACACACAGACTCTTCACAGACACTGGACTGTCTTGATACACACAGACTCTTCACAGACACTGGACTGTCTTGATACACACAGATACTTCACAGACACTGGACTGTCTTGATACACACAAAATTCTTCACAGACACTGGACTGTATTGATACACACAGACCCTTCACAGACACTGGGCTGTCTTGATACACACAGACTCTTCACAAACACTGGACTGTATTGATACACACAGACCCTTCACATACACTGTACTGTCTTGATACACACAGACTCTTCACAGACACTGGACTGTCTTGATACACACAGACTCTTCACAGACACTGGACTGTCTTGATACACACAGATACTTCACAGACACTGGACTGTCTTGGTACACACAGACCCTTCACAGACACTGTACTGTCTTGATACACACAGACTCTTCACAGACACTGGACTGTCTTGATACACACAGACTCTTCACAGACACTGGACTGTCTTGATACACACAGACTCTTCACAGACACTGGACTGTCTTGATACACACAGACTCTTCACAGACACTGGACTGTCTTGATACACACATACTCTTCACAGACACTGGACTGTCTTGATACACACAGATACTTCACAGACACTGGACTGTCTTGATACACACAGACTCTTCACAGACACTGGACTGTATTGATGCACACAGACTCTTCACAGACACTGGACTGTCTTGATACACACAGACTCTTCACAGACACTGGACTGTCTTGATACACACAGACTCTTCACAGACACTGGACTGTCTTGATACACACAGATACTTCACAGACACTGGACTGTCTTGATACACACAGACTCTTCACAGACACTGGACTGTCTTGATACAAACAGACCCTTCACAGACACTGGACTGTATTGATACACACAGACCCTTCACAGACACTGGACTGTATTGATACACACAGACCCTTCACAGACACTGGACTGTATTGATACACACAGACTCTTCACAGACACTGGACTGTCTTGATACACACAGACTCTTCACAGACACTGGACTGTCTTGTGTGGAGGGAACAAAGAAGAGGACAAAGAAATGTTGCTTTGCACAGCAACGACAAATTCCCTCTGTCAAGACCATGATCTCAAAGAGTTGTGTTTTAAGATGCAAGATGGTGTCACCCAGCTGTCAGTCAAAACCAGTGGGTACAGTTGCCTATAAGGGATATTCACAACCATCCACAGTGCCTTCCTCAACAGGGGTTTGTAGCAGGGAGGCTAAAGGACGACAGGCCAGGTTTTGACTGATTACTGCTGTGGTCATTCAATGGTTTTTATTTTACGTTTCTTAATTAATAATCTGCCGTTGTAATAACTAAGCATTATTATGTTCATGTCACAAAGAAGTTGAGTTCATTTAACTGCATGTTTTAATGCCCGGAGACATCAACCCTGTCGTGACATGTTTTAATGCCCTGTGGGATAAGACAGTTGGGACAGCACATCAACCCTGTCGTGACATGTTTTAATGCCCTGTGGGATAAGACAGTTGGGACAGCACATCAACCCTGTCGTGACATGTTTTAATGCCCTGTGGGATAAGACAGTTGGGACAGCACATCAACCCTGTCGTGACATGTTTTAATGCCCTGTGGGATAAGACAGTTGGGACAGCACATCAACCCTGTCGTGACATGTTTTAATGCCCTGTGGGATAAGACAGTTGGGACAGCACATCAACCCTGTCGTGACATGTTTTAATGCCCTGTGGGATAAGACAGTTGGGACAGCACATCAACCCTGTCGTGACATGTTTTAATGCCCTGTGGGATAAGACAGTTGGGACAGCACATCAACCCTGTCGTGACATGTTTTAATGCCCTGTGGGATAAGACAGTTGGGACAGCACATCAACCCTGTCGTGACATGTTTTAATGCCCTGTGGGATAAGACAGTTGGGACAGCACATCAACCCTGTCGTGACATGTTTTAATGCCCTGTGGGATAAGACAGTTGGGACAGCACATCAACCCTGTCGTGACATGTTTTAATGCCCTGTGGGATAAGACAGTTGGGACAGCACATCAACCCTGTCGTGACATGTTTTAATGCCCTGTGGGATAAGACAGTTGGGACAGCACATCAACCCTGTCGTGACATGTTTTAATGCCCTGTGGGATAAGACAGTTGGGACAGCACATCAACCCTGTCGTGACATGTTTTAATGCCCTGTGGGATAAGACAGTTGGGACAGCACATCAACCCTGTCTTGACATGTTTTAATGCCCTGTGGGATAAGACAGTTGGGACAGCACATCAACCCTGTCTTGACATGTTTTAATGCCCTGTGGGATAAGACAGTTGGGACAGCACATCAACCCTGTCTTGACATGTTTTAATGCCCTGTGGGATAAGACAGTTGGGACAGCACATCAACTCTGTCTTGACATGTTTTAATGAACATATTATTAAGTACTGTGTTAAATATCTAATTATAGTTTTATATAAATCCATACAAAAATAAAACAAAAAATAGTAATTGGCTGAAATAGCACGTGTAAATAAGGGAAACATTCCCCATTTCACATTGTGTGAAGTTATGATTAATTTAAAGGCCCTGATTTTTTAAATATTTTTTTTAAATGTATCACCTTAAATTTCTGCCCTTCATTCATCTGAGGATCTGAGAGCACTTTTACAGAAGCTCAGATTTGGGGCTCGTTGTGAGAGACATGTTGTGACTAGACCCAGACGTAATCTGCGGCATCTTTGTTTTTTTTTTACAGTACTTCTGCTGAAAGCTTTTTCTGACCTCTGGTCTGCTGTACGTGTGCATCATGCAGGTGATTTATACAGGTCATCTGTTACATGTAAACGGCATCTCTCCCACTCTACATTTAGGACACGTAGTGGACTTTTCTTTCAGTAGAATCAGTGTAAACAGAGATGAAAACTGTAAGTTAATAAATACATATAGTGTCATATAAAGTGTCATGAATTAGATACTGTTTTGAGACAGAGACAGGGGGGAGAGAGAAAGAGACGGTGAAAGAGAGAGATGGAGGGGGAGAGAGAAGGAGGGGGAGAGAAGGATAGACGGGGGAGAGATGGAGAGACGGAGAGAGAGACAGAAGGAGAGGGAGAGACGGGGAGAGAGAGAGATGGAGGGGGAGAGAGATGGAGGGGGAGAGGGAGAGACGGGGGAGAGAGAGAGAGATGGAGGGGGAGAGAGAAGGATAGACGGGGAGAGATGGAGAGACGGAGAGAGAGACAGATGGAGAGGGAGAGACGGGGGAGAGAGAGAGAGATGGAGGGGGAGAGAGATGGAGGGGGAGAGGGAGAGACGGGGGAGAGAGATGGAGGGGGAGAGGGAGAGACGGGGGAGAGAGAGAGAGATGGAGGGGGAGAGGGAGAGACGGGGGAGAGATGGAGAGAGGGAGAGACGGGGGGGAGAGGGAGAGACGGGGGGAGAGAGGGAGAGACGGGGGAGAGAGGGAGAGAGGGGAGAGAGGGAGAGAGATACAGAGAGGGAGAGAGGCGGGGGAGAGAGGCGGGTGGAGAGAGGGAGAGACAGGGGGAGAGAGGGAGAGAGGTGGGGGGAGAGAGGGTAAGACGGGGGGAGAGAGGGAGAGACGGGGGAGAGAGAGAGAGAGCTGGGGGAGAGACGGGGGAGAGAAGGGGGGAGAGAGGGAGAGACGGGGGAGAGAGGGATAGAGAGGGAGAGAGGGGGAGAGAGAGAGGTCACACACACATCACAGAGGTCACACACACACCACAGAGGCCACACACACATCACTGAGGCCACACACACATCACAGAGGCCACACACACATCACAGAGGCCACACACACACCACAGAGGCCACACACACACCACAGAGGTCACACACACACCACAGAGGTCACACACACACCACAGCGGTCACACACACACCACAGAGGCCACACACACATCACAGAGGTCACACCCACACCACAGAGGCCACACACACATCACAGAGGTCACACACACATCACAGAGGTCACACACACATCACAGAGGTCACACACACATCACAGAGGTCACACACACTGTAATGAGTTTCGTCTTCATACGAAGGAGAGTCGGACCAAAATGCAGCGTGTGGTTTACGATCCATGTTTATTAATAATACGAAACATGAATCTCCAATACAATACTACAAAACAAAACGTAACGAAACCCTAACAGCCTATATAGTAGGGACACATAGGACAGGAACAATCACCCACAAACACACAGTGAAACCCAGGCTACCTAAATATGGTTCCCAATCAGAGACAATGACGAACACCTGCCTCTGACTGAGAACCATATCAGGCTGAACATAGAAATAGACAAACAAGACATGAAACATAGAATACCCACTCAGATCACACCCTGACCAATCAAAACATAGAAAATACAAAGTAAACTATGGTCAGGGCGTGACAGTACCCCCCCCCCAAGGTGCGGACTCCGGCCGCAAAACCTGAACCTATAGGGGAGGGTCTGGGTGGGCATCTGTCCGCGGTGGCGGCTCTGGCGCTGGACGTGGACCCCACTCCATGACAGTTTTAATCCCCCTCCTAAACGTCCCTAAATAGGTTACCCACCACAATGATAACATGGGACAGAGGGACAGCTCGGGACAGAGGTAACTCGGGACAGATGGGTAGCTCAGCACTGAGAGGAAGCTCAGCACTGAGAAGAAGCTCAGCACTGAGAGGAAGCCCAGGCAGGTAGTAGAAACTACCAGAACCTGGCTGGCTGGCGGTTTCAGCAGATCCTGGTCGACTAGCAGATCTGGAAGAATCTGGTCGACTGGCGGATCTGGGAGAATCTGGTCGACTGGCGGATCTGGGAGAATCTGGTCGACTGGCGGATCTGGGAGAATCTGGTCGACTGGCGGATCTGGGAGAATCTGGTCGACTGGCGGATCTGGGAGAATCTGGTCGACTGGCGGATCTGGGAGAATCTGGTCGACTGGCGGATCTGGGAGAATCTGGTCGACTGGCGGATCTGGGAGAATCTGGTCGACTGGCAGATCTGAGAGAGTCTGGACGACTGGCAGATCTGAGAGAGTCTGGACGACTGGCAGATCTGGAAGAGTCTGGACGACTGGCAGATCTGGAAGAGTCTGGTCGACTGGCAGATCTGGAAGAGTCTGGTCGACTGGCAGATCTGGAAGAGTCTGGTCGACTGGCAGATCTGGAAGAGTCTGGTCGACTGGCAGATCTGGAAGAGTCTGGTCGACTGGCAGATCTGGAAGAGTCTGGTCGACTGGCAGATCTGGAAGAGTCTGGTCGACTGGCAGATCTGGAAGAGTCTGGTCGACTGGCAGATCTGGAAGAGTCTGGTCGACTGGCAGATCTGGAAGAGTCTGGTCGACTGGCAGATCTGGAAGAGTCTGGACGACTGGCAGATCTGGAAGAGTCTGGACGACTGGCAGATCTGGAAGAGTCTGGACGACTGGCAGATCTGGAAGAGTCTGGACGACGGGCAGATCTGGAAGAGTCTGGTCGACTGGCAGATCTGGAAGAGTCTGGACGACTGGCAGATCTGGAAGAGTCTGGACGACTGGCAGATCTGGAAGAGTCTGGACGACTGGCAGATCTGGAAGAGTCTGGACGACTGGCAGATCTGGAAGAGTCTGGTCGACACAGACTGGCTGCTCTGGCTGCTCCATGCTGACTGGCAGCTCTGGCTGCTCCATGCTGGCAGACTGCTCTGGCTGCTCCATGCTGACTGGCAGCTCTGGCTGCTCCATGCTGACTGGCGGCCCTGGCTGCTCTGGCTGCTCCATGCTGACTGGCTGCTCCATGATGACTGGCAGCTCTGGCTGCTCCATGCTGACTGGCTGCTCCATGCTGACTGGCAGCTCTGGCTGCTCTGGCTGCTCCATGCTGACTGACTGCTCCATGCTGACTGGCTGCTCCATGCGGACTGGCTGCTCCATGCTGACTGGCGGCCCTGGCTGCTCCATGCTGACTGGCGGCCCTGGCTGCTCCATGCTGACTGGCGGCCCTGGCTGCTCCATGCTGACTGGCGGCCCTGGCTGCTCCATGCTGACTGGCGGCCCTGGCTGCTCCATGCAGACTGGCAGCTCTGGCGGCTCCTTGCAGACTGGCAGCTCTGGCGGCTCCTTGCAGACAGGCAGCTCTGGCGGCATCCTGCAGACAGGCAGCTCTGGCGGCTCCTTGCAGACTGGCAGCTCCTTGCAGACTGGCAGCTCCTTGCAGACTGGCAGCTCCTTGCAGACTGGCAGCTCCTTGCAGACTGGCAGCTCCTTGCAGACTGGCAGCTCCTTGCAGACTGGCAGCTCCATGCTAACTGGCAGCTCTATGCTAACTGGCAGCTCTATGCTAACTGGCAGCTCTATGCTAACTGGCAGCTCTATGCTAACTGGCAGCTCTATGCTAACTGGCAGTTCTGAACAGGCGGGAGACTCCGGCAACGCTGTAGAGGCGGAAAGCTCTGACAGCGCTAAACCGGCGGGAGACTCCAACAGCGCTGAAGAGGAGGAAGGCTCTGGCAGCGCTGAACAGGTGAGAGACTCCGACAGCGCTGGAGAGGAGAAAGGCTCCGACAGCGCTAAACAGGCGAGGCGCACTGTAGGCCTGATGCGTGGTGCTGGCACTGGTGGTACTGGGCCGAGGACACGCACAGGAAGCCTGGTGCGGGGAGCTGCTACCGGAGGGCTGGGGTGTGGAGGTGGTACTGGAAAAACCGGACCGTGCAGGCGCACTGGAGCTCTTGAGTGCCGAGCCTGCCCAACCTTACCTGGTTGAATGCTCACGGTCGCCCTGCCAGTGCGGCGAGGTGGAATAGCCCGCACTGGGCTATGCAGGCGAACCGGAGACACCTAGCGCAAGGCTGGTGCCATGTAAGCCGGCCCAAGGAGACGCACTGGGGACCAGCTGCGTAGAGCCGGCTTCATGGCATTAGGCTCGACGCTCAATCTAGCCCGGCCGACACGCGGAGCTGGAATATACCGCACCGGGCTATGCACCCGCACTGGAGACACCGTGCGCACCACTGCATAACACGGTGCCTGTCCGGTCTCTCTAGCCCCCCGGTAAGCACAGGGAGTCTGCCCAGGTCTCCTACCTGGCATAGCCATACTCCCTGTTAGCCCCCCCCCAAGAAATTTTTGGGGTTGCCTCTCAGGCTTCCATCCGCGTCGCCGTGCTGCCTTCTCATACCAGCGCCTCTCTGCTTTCACCGCCTCCATTCTACGGTAACCTTCCTCGCACTGCTCCAGCGAATCCCAGGCGGGCTCCGGCACTCTCCCTGGGTCGGCCGCCCACCTGTCGATCTCCTCCCAAGTAGTATACTCCATACTGTACTCCTCCTTGGGCTGTTCCTGTTGTTTCTTCTCCCGCTGCACCTTAGTGCGGCTACACTCCCCTGGTTTAGCCCAGGGTCCTCTCCCGTCGAGGATTTCCTCCCATGTCCAGAAATCCTTATTGCGCTTCTCCTCGCGCTGCTCCTGCCTGTTGACACGCTGCTTGGTCCTTTTGTGGTGGGTGATTCTGTAATGAGTTTCGTCTTCATACGAAGGAGAGTCGGACCAAAATGCAGCGTGTGGTTTACGATCCATGTTTATTAATAATACGAAACATGAATCTCCAATACAATACTACAAAACAAAACGTAACGAAACCCTAACAGCCTATATAGTAGGGACACATAGGACAGGAACAATCACCCACAAACACACAGTGAAACCCAGGCTACCTAAATATGGTTCCCAATCAGAGACAATGACGAACACCTGCCTCTGACTGAGAACCATATCAGGCTGAACATAGAAATAGACAAACAAGACATGAAACATAGAATACCCACTCAGATCACACCCTGACCAATCAAAACATAGAAAATACAAAGTAAACTATGGTCAGGGCGTGACACACACATCACAGAGGTCACACACAGGGTCTGAAATAAACACCCGCCAAGCGCCAAATGTGGGTAGATTTTCCATTTGGCTATCCGCAACACTGAAGGCTATCCGCCACTCTGCCGAGTAAATCTCAGAAGGACACTCTGCCAGGGTAAATCTCAGAAGGCTATCCGCAACACTGCCAGGGTAAATCTCAGAAGGCTATCCACCACACTGCTGGGATAAATCTCAGAAGGCCACTCTGCTGGGGTAAATCTCAGAAGACTATCCTCCACACTGCTGGGGTAAATCTCAGAAGGCCACACTGCTGGGGTAAATCTCAGAAGGCTATCCTCCACACTGCTGGGGTAAATGTTTGTACCTAAATAGTAATGTAATAAAATCTGTCATGATTGCCCGATGAAATTATTCATGTTTGCCAGCCTACCACAGACCGTCTCTCGTGCTCCTAGCTTCGCGGCACTGTTTACCGTACGGGACATCGGCTACTCGACATCGCTCACTTGCCACGGGTCTGCTGCTCGCTACCGTTCATTAAATAGCTGTTATGTGGCGACATTTACCTGGAGTAAGCCAACCTTTGAAACGAAAACCCCACCGACTTAAACGAGGATGAATCACATGACAAAAGGAAGTTTTGAGAGAAATCTGAAGATAAAGGAGTCTCAAGAGGCTGGCTACAGTATGATGTTGAGGCTGTGGTGATGAGTTGTTCTGTGTGTCGCCAATATGCTGAAGATAAAAGCAGAAACAACTCATTTTGTCATCGGAAATAAAACGATGAAGCTGGAGAACATTCGTGACCATGAACACAGCAAGTGTCACATTGCCTGCGTGTCTCTGTGTCCCGGGCTCAATCGGAGCCTCTCCTCTTGACACCCTCTGTGGTGTCGCTAACGGCAACGTCAGAGCAGACCAGCACGGAGATGAAGATCCTGTTTAGGACTGTACATGCCATTGGCAAGAAGGAGAGACCACTTTCTGACTTGGAGTGGATGTGTGAGTAAGTCAAAATGTTGTTAGTCTTGTAGCTAGACTAGTACTGCTGAAGCTAGACTAGTACTGTTGTAGCTAGACTAGTACTGCTGTAGCTAGACTAGTACTGCTGTAGCTAGACTAGTACTGCTGTAGCTAGACTAGTACTGCTGTAGCTAGACTAGTACTGTTGTAGCTAGACTAGTACTGCTGTAGCTAGACTAGTACTGTTGTAGCTAGACTAGTACTGCTGTAGCTAGACTAGTACTGCTGTAACTAGACTAGTACTGCTGTAACTAGACTAGTACTGCTGTAGCTAGACTAGTACTGTTGTAGCTAGACTAGTACTGTTGTAACTAGACTAGTACTGCTGTAGCTAGACTAGTACTGTTGTAGCTAGACTAGTACTGCTGTAACTAGACTAGTACTGCTGTAACTAGACTAGTACTGCTGTAACTAGACTAGTACTGTTGTAACTAGACTAGTATTGTTGTAACTAGACTAGTACTGCTGTAGCTAGACTAGTACTGCTGTAGCTAGACTAGTACTGTTGTAGCTAGACTAGTACTGCTGTAGCTAGACTAGTACTGTTGTAACTAGACTAGTACTGCTGTAGCTAGACTAGTACTGCTGTAGCTAGACTGGTACTGCTGTAGCTAGACTAGTACTGTTGTAGCTAGACTAGTACTGTTGTAACTAGACTAGTACTGCTGTAGCTAGACTAGTACTGCTGTAGCTAGACTAGTACTGCTGTAGCTAGACTGGTACTGCTGTAGCTAGACTAGTACTGCTGTAGCTAGACTAGTACTGTTGTAACTAGACTAGTACTGCTGTAGCTAGACTAGTACTGCTGTAGCTAGACTAGTACTGCTGTAGCTAGACTAGTACTGTTGTAGCTAGACTAGTACTGTTGTAACTAGACTAGTACTGCTGTAGCTAGACTAGTACTGTTGTAACTAGACTAGTACTGCTGTAGCTAGACTAGTACTGTTGTAGCTAGACTAGTACTGCTGTAGCTAGACTAGTACTGTTGTAGCTAGACTAGTACTGTTGTAGCTAGACTAGTACTGTTGTAGCTAGACTAGTACTGTTGTAACTAGACTAGTACTGCTGTAGCTAGACTAGTACTGCTGTAGCTAGTTTTAACAAGTCTATTTAGCAGACGTGGTCCAGTATTGGAGGTTATTTCTCAGCTCTTGATAAGCTTTGGTTCACCTCCAAATAGTGTATAAATACGATTAAATGATAGGCCTCCTGATGCTGACATGGATCTCCATGTTTTCCTATGGCTCTGTAACATTCTATTTTAATGTCTGTCTCCAGATTCTGTTTACATTTAAAAAGCATTGTGACACATTTGACTTTACCTGCCTTATAGTGTTGATCCCTAAGTAAACAAAAGGGTAGAAGGCCAAATCAGCACAATCAACTGCCAGCTATATTGGATAACATGATTGTTTATTTCATTATTATTGAATTAATTTGTTGTTTTATTTTTGCAGTTTGGATGGATCGCTGTAGGCTCAATATATAGAAGTGAGGAGCAGGCCAAAGAGTTTATGCAATATGGTGCAGAGGTAGAGAGAAACAACATCAGACAGAATCTGAAAAACACCACATTTCTCTCCATCGTGTCAGATGGATCCACAGACAGTTCTGTGAAAGACGAGGAGTTTAGTCAATGTCACATTCTATCTCAAGGGGCAAGATCGGAGTCGAAGTTTATTGGCATCAAGTCGGTGGAGAAGAGGGAGTGTGTGATGAGTGGGGCCATCAGTGCCATCGTGGAGGGAGTGTGTGAAGAGTGGGGGAGCAAGTTGGTCGCTCTGGGAACAGATGGAGCTGCTGTGATGATCGGAGCCAAGAATGGTGTGGTCAGCCGGCTGTAGGGGGACAGGGCCTAACATCATCGGCATCCCCTGTATGGCACACCGCCTTGAACTGACCTTTTCTGATTGCCATCTGGTCCAACGTGATGTTTCAGAAAGTAGAAGACCTCCTCAGTGGGCTCTACACCTTCTACCACACCAGTCCACTGAACAGGGCAAACCTGGTAAACAGCTTCCAGGCTCTTGAGCACACACCACTAGTGCCCAACATAATTGGCAGGACCCGGTGGGTAGGACACCTACTGTGTACACTGGACCACTTCCTGCGAGGTTACCAGGGGCGTGTCCAGCACCTGGAACAGGAAGTGGCTCTAGATTGCTATGCTAAGTGCTCCAACAATCATCATCAGTACGTAACGTCCTGTAAACAACAACAAATACGGTTACAAATCGCTTACATCATATTTCAATACTTAAATAAAATGTGTCATATCTAATATAGTTTTTTTTTTCGGAACAGCAATTAATTGTCTATTTGTAAGTCTTTGTTCTTCATGTATTTCAGATTCAATCTGCTGATGTCACACCTGTCCAGTAGGCCAAGATCCTTGTCCTCTGAAACATCACTCTGAAACAACTCTTTTTTTTTTTCACATTGGAGGTGGGAGGTCGGGGATGTCTTCTCCTCTGTTTCACTGACTGATATGAGGAGTGTCACGCCTGCTGCCCCTCCCCAGCATTACACCATTACACACCCCTGCCACCGTCAGTACCTACATCTGCACCCCCCCCCCCCCCCCCCCCCGCCACGAGCATCAACGATTATTGGACTCACCTGCCCTTTATCTGTCTGTTCCCAAGCTCTGTTCCCTGCTTCAGGATTAATGTTAGTGTGTCTTTGCGTACCCGGTTCTGACGCTGTCTTATAGAGAGACTGTCACCACTGCCAGATTGATATCAGACCACTGTGGTGCCTAGCAAACAGACTGATATCAGACCACTGTGGTGGCTAGCAAATAGATTGATATCAGACCACTGTGGTGGCTAGCAAATAGATTGATATCAGACCACTGTGGTGGCTAGCAAACAGATTTATATCAGACCAATGTGGTGGCTAGCAAATAGATTGATATCAGACCACTGTGGTGGCTAGCAAATAGATTGATATCAGACCACTGTGGTTGATAGCAAATAGATTGATATCAGACCACTGTGGTGGCTAGCAAATAGATTGATATCAGACCACTGTGGTGGCTAGCAAATAGATTGATATCAGACCACTGTGGTGGCTAGCAAACAGTTTGATATCAGACCACTGTGGTGGCTAGCAAATAGATTTATATCAGACCAATGTGGTGGCTAGCAAATAGATTGATATCAGACCACTGTGGTGGCTAGCAAATAGATTGATATCAGACCACTGTGGTTGCTAGCAAATAGATTGATATCAGACCACTGTGGTGGCTAGCAAATAGATTGAAATCAGACCACTGTGGTGGCTAGCAAACAGATTGATATCAGACCACTGTGGTGGCTAGCAAACAGTTTGATATCAGACCACTGTGGTGGCTAGCAAACAGATTGATATCAGACCACTGTGGTGGCTAGCAAACAGATTAATATCTCTCGCTGGCTAATAATAGCAGACACATTTCTGTACAAAGGTGCTGTGACATAACACCGTAAACATTGACCTCTATATCGCGATCTAACATTTCACCCCTAAACATCTCTGGTTTTCCTTCCTCACAGTCTCCACCCGGAAACATCCCTGGTTTTCCTTCCTCACAGTCTCCACCCAGAAACATCCCTGGTTTTCCTTCCTCACAGTCTCCACCTGGAAACATCCCTGGTTTTCCTTCCTCACGGTCTCCACCTGGAAACATCCCTGGTTTTCCTTCCTCACGGTCTCCACCCGGAAACATCTCTGGTTTTCCTTCCTCACAGTCTCCACCCAGAAACATCCCTGGTTTTCCTTCCTCATAGTCTCCACCAGGAAACATCCCTGGTTTTCCTTCCTCACAGTCTCCACCCAGAAACATCCCTGGTTTTCCTTCCTCACAGTCTCCACCCGGAAACATCCCTGGTTTTCCTTCCTCACAGTCTCCACCCCTAAGCATCCCTGGTTTTCCTTCCTCACAGTCTCCACCCAGAAACATCCCTGGTTTTCCTTCCTCACAGTCTCCACGTGGAAACATCCCTGGTTTTCCTTCCTCACAGTCTCCACCTGGAAACATCCCTGGTTTTCCTTCCTCACAGTCTCCACCCAGAAACATCCCTGGTTTTCCTTCCTCACAGTCTCCACCCGGAAACATCCCTGGTTTTCCTTCCTCACAGTCTCCACCCAGAAACATCCCTGGTTTTCCTTCCTCACGGTCTCCACCTGGAAACATCCCTGGTTTTCCTTCCTCACAGTCTCCACCTGGAAACATCCCTGGTTTTCCTTCCTCACAGTCTCCACCCAGAAACATCCCTGGTTTTCCTTCCTCACAGTCTCCACCCAGAAACATCCCTGGTTTTCCTTCCTCACAGTCTCCACCTGGAAACATCCCTGGTTTTCCTTCCTCACAGTCTCCACCCAGAAACATCCCTGGTTTTCCTTCCTCACGGTCTCCACCCAGAAACATCCCTGGTTTTCCTTCCTCACAGTCTCCACCCGGAAGCATCCCTGGTTTTCCTTCCTCACAGTCTCCACCCAGAAACATCCCTGGTTTTCCTTCCTCACAGTCTCCACCCAGAAACATCAATGGTTTTCCTTCCTCACAGTCTCCACCCAGAAACATCCCTGGTTTTCCTTCCTCACAGTCTCCACCCGGAAACATCCCTGGTTTTCCTTCCTCACAGTCTTTTTTTATGCCAGTAGATCTACTAGGTAGTAGTTGAAAAGGGAGGTGTTGAGGTGTTTTCTGGAATTAGTCTGTTGATGATGTGATTATATATACTGTCCCCTTCAATACAGCACCATGTCTATACTGTCCCCTTCAATACAGCACCATGTCTATACTGTCCCCTTCTCTACAGCACCATGTCTATACTGTCCCCTTCACTACAGCACCATGTTAATACTGTCCCCTTCTCTACAGCAACATGTCTATACTGTCCCCTTCTCTACAGCACCATGTCTATACTGTCCCCTTCAATACAGCACCATGTCTATACTGTCCCCTTCAATACAGCACCATGTCTATACTGTCCCCTTCTCTACAGCACCATGTCTATACTGTCCCCTTCAATACAGCACCATGTCTATACTGTCCCCTTCACTACAGCACCATGTCTATACTGTCCCCTTCACTACAGCACCATGTCTATACTGTCCCCTTCAATACAGCACCATGTCTATACTGTCCCCTTCACTACAGCACCATGTCTATACTGTCCCCTTCACTACAGCACCATGTCTATACTGTCCCCTTCACTACAGCACCATGTCTATACTGTCCCCTTCACTGCAGCACCATGTCTATACTGTCCCCTTCAATACAGCACCATGTCAATCAATCAATCAATCAAATTTATTTTATATAGCCCTTCGTACATCAGCTGATATCTCAAAGTGCTGTACAGAAACCCAGCCTAAAACCCCAAACAGCAAGCAATGCAGGTGAAGAAGCACGGTGGCTAGGAAAAACTCCCTAGAAAGGCCAAAACCTAGGAAGAAACCTAGAGAGGAACCAGGCTATGTGGGGTGGCCAGTCCTCTTCTGACTGTGCCGGGTGGAGATTATAACAAAACATGGTCAAGATGTTCAAATGTTCATAAATGACCAGCATGGTCGAATAATAATAAGGCAGAATAGTTGAAACTGGAGCAGCAGCACAGTCAGGTGGACTGGGGACAGCAAGGAGTCATCATGTCAGGTATTCCTGGGGCATGGTCCTAGGGCTCAGGTCCTCCGAGAGAGAGAAAGAAAGAGAGAATTAGAGAGAGCATATGTGGGATGGCCAGTCCTCTTCTGGCTGTGCCGGGTGGAGATTATAACAGAACATGGCCAAGATGTTCAAATGTTCATAAATGATCAGCATGGTCGAATAATAATAAGGCAGAACAGTTGAAACTGGAGCAGCAGCACAGCCAGGTGGACTGGGGACAGCAAGGAGTCATCATGTCAGGTAGTCCTGGGGCATGGTCCTAGGGCTCAGGTCCTCCGAGAGAGAGAAAGAGAGAAGGAGAGAATTAGAGAACGCACACTTAGATTCGAATAGGACAGGAGAAGTACTCCAGATATAACAAACTGACCCTAGCCCCCCTACACATAAACTACTGCAGCATAAATACTGGAGGCTGAGACAGGAGGGGTCAGGAGACACTGTGGCCCACTCCGAGGACACCCCCGGACAGGGCCAAACAGGAAGGATATAACCCCACCCACTTTGCCAAAGCACAGCCCCCACACCACTAGAGGGATATCTTCAACCACCAACTTACCATCCTGAGACAAGGCTGAGTATAGCCCACAAAGACCTCCGCCACGGCACAACTTAAGGGGGGGGGGGGGGGGCGCCAACCCAGACAGGATGACCACATCAGTGACTCAACCCACTCAGGTGACGCACCTCCTCCAGGGACGGCATGAGAGAGCCCCAGTAAAGCCAGTGACTCAGCCCCTGTAATAGGGTTAGAGGCAGAGAATCCCAGTGGAAAGAGGGGAACCGGCCAGGCAGAGACAGCAAGGGTGGTTCGTTGCTCCAGAGCCTTTCCGTTCACCCTCCCACTCCTGGGCCAGACTACACTCAATCATATGACCCACTGAAGAGATGAGTCTTCAGTAGAGACTTAAAGGTTGAGACCGAGTTTGCGTCTCTGACATGGGTAGGCAGACCGTTCCATAAAAATGGAGCTCTATAGGAGAAAGCCCTGCCTCCAGCTGTTTGCTTAAAAATTCTAGGGACAATTAGGAGGCCTGCGTCTTGTGACCGTAGCGTACGTGTAGGTATGTACGGCAGGACCAAATCAGAGAGATAGATAGGAGCAAGCCCATGTAATGCTTTGTAGGTTAGCAGTAAAACCTTGAAATCAGCCCTTGCTTTGACAGGAAGCCAGTGTAGAGAGGCTAGCACTGGAGTAATATGATCAAATTTTTTGGTTCTAGTCAGGATTCTAGCAGCCGTATTTAGCACCAACTGAAGTTTATTTAGTGCTTTATCCGGGTAGCCGGAAAGTAGACTATTGCAGTAGTCTAACCTGGAAGTGACAAAAGCATGGATACATTTTTCTGCATCATTTTTGGACAGAAAGTTCCTGATTTTTGCAATGTTACGTAGATGGAAAAAAGCTGTCCTTGAAATGGTCTTGATATGTTCTTCAAAAGAGAGATCAGGGTCCAGAGTAACGCCGAGGTCCTTCACAGTTTTATTTGAGACGACTGTACAACCATTAAGATTAATTGTCAGATTCAACAGAAGATCTCTTTGTTTCTTGGGACCTAGAACAAGCATCTCTGTTTTGTCCGAGTTTAAAAGTAGAAAGTTTGCAGCCATCCACTTCCTTATGTCTGAAACACATTCTTCTAGCAAGGGCAATTTTGGGGCTTCACCATGTTTAATTGAAATGTACAGCTGTGTGTCATCCGCATAGCAGTGAAAGTTAACATTATGTTTTCGAATAACATCCCCAAGAGGTAAAATATATAGTGAAAACAATAGTGGTCCTAAAACGGAACCTTGAGGAACACCGAAATTTACAGTTGATTTGTCAGAGGACAGACTATTCACAGAGACAAACTGATATCTATGTCTATACTGTCCCCTTCAATACAGCACCATGTCTATACTGTCCCCTTCTCTACAGCAACATGTCTATACTGTCCCCTTCTCTACAGCACCATGTCTATACAGTCCCCTTCAATACAGCACCATGTCTATACTGTCCCCTTCAATACAGCACCATGTCTATACTGTCCCCTTCTCTACAGCACCATGTCTATACTGTCCCCTTCAATACAGCACCATGTCTATACTGTCCCCTTCACTACAGCACCATGTCTATACTGTCCCCTTCACTACAGCACCATGTCTATACTGTCCCCTTCAATACAGCACCATGTCTATACTGTCCCCTTCACTACAGCACCATGTCTATACTGTCCCCTTCACTACAGCACCATGTCTATACTGTCCCCTTCACTACAGCACCATGTCTATACTGTCCCCTTCACTGCAGCACCATGTCTATACTGTCCCCTTCAATACAGCACCATGTCTATACTGTCCCCTTCAATACAGCACCATGTCTATACTGTCCCCTTCACTACAGCACCATGTTAATACTGTCCCCTTCACTACAGCACCATGTTAATACTGTCCCCTTCAATACAGCACCATGTCTATACTGTCCCCTTCACTACAGCACCATGTTAATACTGTCCCCTTCACTACAGCACCATGTTAATACTGTCCCCTTCAATACAGCACCATGTCTATACTGTCCCCTTCACTACAGCACCATGTCTATACTGTCCCCTTCACTACAGCACCATGTCTATACTGTCCCCTTCACTACAGCACCATGTCTATACTGTCCCCTTCAATACAGCACCATGTCTATACTGTCCCCTTCAATACAGCACCATGTCTATACTATCCCCTTCACTACAGCACCATGTCTATACTGTCCCCTTCACTACAGCACCATTTCTATACTGTCCCCTTCAATACAGCACCATGTCTATACTGTCCCCTTCAATACAGCACCATGTCTATACTATCCCCTTCACTACAGCACCATGTTAATACTGTCCCCTTCAATACAGCACCATGTCTATACTGTCCCCTTCACTGCAGCACCATGTCTATACTGTCCCCTTCACTACAGCACCATGTCTATACTGTCCCCTTCACTACAGCACCATGTCTATACTGTCCCCTTCACTACAGCACCATGTCTATACTGTCCCCTTCACTACAGCACCATGTCTATACTGTCCCCTTCAATACAGCACCATGTCTATACTGTCCCCTTCACTACAGCACCATGTCTATACTGTCCCCTTCAATACAGCACCATGTCTATACTGTCCCCTTCACTACAGCACCATGTCTATACTATCACCTTCAATACAGCACCATGTCTATACTGTCCCCTTCAATACAGCACCATGTCTATACTGTCCCCTTCACTACAGCACCATGTCTATACTATCACCTTCAATACAGCACCATGTTAATACTGTCCCCTTCAATACAGCACCATGTTAATACTGTCCCCTTCACTACAGCACCATGTTAATACTGTCCCCTTCACTACAGCACCATGTTAATACTGTCCCCTTCACTACAGCACCATGTTAATACTGTCCCCTTCACTACAGCACCATGTCTATACTGTCCCCTTCACTACAGCACCATGTCTATACTGTCCCCTTCAATACAGCACCATGTCTATACTGTCCCCTTCACTACAGCACCATGTCTATACTGTCCCCTTCAATACAGCACCATGTCTATACTGTCCCCTTCACTACAGCACCATGTCTATACTGTCCCTTTCACTACAGCACCATATCTATACTGTCCCCTTCAATACAGCACCATGTCTATACTGTCCCCTTCAATACAGCACCATGTCTATACTGTCCCCTTCACTACAGCACCATGTCTATACTGTCCCCTTCACTACAGCACCATGTCTATACTGTCCCCTTCAATACAGCACCATGTCTATACTGTCCCCTTCACTACAGCACCATGTTAATACTGTCCCCTTCAATACAGCACCATGTCTATACTGTCCCCTTCACTACAGCACTATGTCTATACTGTCCCCTTCAATACAGCACCATGTCTATACTGTCCCCTTCACTACAGCACCATGTCTATACTGTCCCCTTCAATACAGCACCATGTCTATACTGTCCCCTTCACTACAGCACCATGTCTATACTGTCCCCTTCACTACAGCACCATGTCTATACTGTCCCCTTCACTACAGCACCATGTCTATACTGTCCCCTTCACTACAGCACCATGTCTATACTGTCCCCTTCACTGCAGCACCATGTCTATACTGTCCCCTTCAATACAGCACCATGTCTATACTGTCCCCTTCAATACAGCACCATGTTAATACTGTCCCCTTCACTACAGCACCATGTTAATACTGTCCCCTTCACTACAGCACCATGTCTATACTGTCCCCTTCACTACAGCACCATGTCTATACTGTCCCCTTCACTGCAGCACCATGTCTATAATATCCCCTTCACTACAGAACCATGTCTATACTGTCCCCTTCAATACAGCACCATGTTAATACTGTCCCCTTCAATACAGCACCATGTCTATACTGTCCCCTTCACTACAGCACCATGTCTATACTGTCCCCTTCAATACAGCACCATGTTAATACTGTCCCCTTCAATACAGCACCATGTTAATACTGTCCCCTTCACTACAGCACCATGTTAATACTGTCCCCTTCAATACAGCACCATGTCTATACTGTCCCCTTCACTACAGCACCATGTCTATACTGTCCCCTTCAATACAGCACCATGTTAATACTGTCCCCTTCAATACAGCACCATGTTAATACTGTCCCCTTCACTACAGCACCATGTCTATACTATCCCCTTCAATACAGGACCATGTTAATACTGTCCCCTTCAATACAGCACCATGTTAATACTGTCCCCTTCTCTACAGCACCATGTCTATACTGTCCCCTTCAATACAGCACCATGTCTATACTGTCCCCTTCACTACAGCACCATGTCTATACTGTCCCCTTCACTACAGCACCATGTCTATACTGTCCCCTTCAATACAGCACCATGTTAATACTGTCCCCTTCACTACAGCACCATGTCTATACTGTCCCCTTCACTACAGCACCATGTTAATACTGTCCCCTTCTCTACAGCACCATGTCTATACTGTCCCCTTCAATACAGCACCTTGTTAATACTGTCCCCTTCACTACAGCACCATGTCTATACTGTCCCCTTCAATACAGCACCATGTTAATACTGTCCCCTTCAATACAGCACCATGTCTATACTGTCCCCTTCACTACAGCACCATGTTAATACTGTCCCCTTCACTACAGCACCATGTTAATACTGTCCCCTTCTCTACAGCACCATGTCTATACTGTCCCCTTCAATACAGCACCATGTTAATACTGTCCCCTTCTCTACAGCACCATGTCTATACTGTCCCCTTCACTACAGCACCATGTCTATACTGTCCCCTTCACTACAGCACCATGTCCATACTGTCCCCTTCAATACAGCACCATGTCTATAATGTCCCCTTCACTACAGCACCATGTCTATACTGTCCCCTTCACTACAGCACCATGTTAATACTGTCCCCTTCACTACAGCACCATGTTAATACTGTCCCCTTCACTACAGCACCATGTCTATACTGTCCCCTTCACTACAGCACCATGTTTATACTGTCCCCTTCACTACAGCACCATTTCTATACTGTCCCCTTCACTACAGCACCATGTCTATACTGTCCCCTTCACTACAGCACCATGTCTATACTATCCCCTTCACTACAGCACCATGTTAATACTGTCCCCTTCTCTACAGCACCATGTCTATACTGTCCCCTTCAATACAGCACCATGTTAATACTGTACCCTTCACTACAGCACCATGTCTATACTATCCCCTTCACTACAGCACCATGTTAATACTGTCCCCTTCTCTACAGCACCATGTCTATACTGTCCCCTTCAATACAGCACCATGTTAATACTGTCCCCTTCTCTACAGCACCATGTCTATACTGTCCCCTTCAATACAGGACCATGTCTATACTGTCCTCTTCACTACAGCACCATGTCTATACTGTCCCCTTCAATACAGCACCATGTTAATACTGTCCCCTTCAATACAGCACCATGTTAATACTGTCCCCTTCACTACAGCACCATGTCTATACTGTCCCCTTCACTACAGCACCATGTCTATACTGTCCCCTTCACTACAGCACCATGTCTATACTGTCCCCTTCACTGCAGCACCATGTCTATACTGTCCCCTTCAATACAGCACCATGTCTATACTGTCCCCTTCACTACAGCACCATGTCTATACTGTCCCCTTCACTACAGCACCATGTCTATACTGTCCCCTTCAATACAGCACCATGTTAATACTGTCCCCTTCACTACAGCACCATGTCTATACTGTCCCCTTCAATACAGCACCATGTCTATACTATCCCCTTCACTACAGCACCATGTTAATACTGTCCCCTTCACTACAGCACCATGTCTATACTGTCCCCTTCACTACAGCACCATGTCTATACTGTCCCCTTCACTACAGCACCATGTTAATACTGTCCCCTTCTCTACAGCACCATGTCTATACTGTCCCCTTCACTACAGCACCATGTCTATACTGTCCCCTTCACTACAGCAAAATGTTAATACTGTCCCCTTCACTACAGCACCATGTCTATACTGTCCCCTTCACTACAGCACCATGTCTATACTGTCCCCTTCACTACAGCACCATGTCTATACTGTCCCCTTCACTACAGCACCATGTCTATACTGTCCCCTTCACTACAGCACCATGTCTATACTGTCCCCTTCACTACAGCACCATGTCTATACTGTCCCCTTCACTACAGCACCATGTCTATACTGTCCCCTTCACTACAGCACCATGTCTATACTGTCCCCTTCACTACAGCACCATGTCTATACTGTCCCCTTCAATACAGCACCATGTCTATACTGTCCTCTTCAATACAGCACCATGTCTATACTGTCCCCTTCAATACAGCACCATGTCTATACTGTCCCCTTCTCTACAGCACCATGTCTATACTGTCCCCTTCACTACAGCACCATGTCTATACTGTCCCCTTCAATACAGCACCATGTCTATACTGTCCCCTTCAATACAGCACCATGTCTATACTGTCCCCTTCAATACAGCACCATGTCTATACTGTCCCCTTCACTGCAGCACCATGTCTATACTGTCCCCTTCAATACAGCACCATGTCTATACTGTCCCCTTCAATACAGCACCATGTTAATACTGTTCCCTTCAATACAGCACCATGTTAATACTGTCCCCTTCACTACAGCACCATGTTAATACTGTCCCCTTCAATACAGCACCATGTCTATACTGTCCCCTTCACTACAGCACCATGTCTATACTGTCCCCTTCAATACAGCACCATGTTAATACTGTCCCCTTCAATACAGCACCATGTTAATACTGTCCCCTTCACTACAGCACCATGTCTATACTATCCCCTTCAATACAGGACCATGTTAATACTGTCCCCTTCAATACAGCACCATGTTAATACTGTCCCCTTCTCTACAGCACCATGTCTATACTGTCCCCTTCAATACAGCACCATGTCTATACTGTCCCCTTCACTACAGCACCATGTCTATACTGTCCCCTTCACTACAGCACCATGTCTATACTGTCCCCTTCAATAATACAGCACCATGTTAATACTGTCCCCTTCACTACAGCACCATGTCTATACTGTCCCCTTCACTACAGCACCATGTTAATACTGTCCCCTTCTCTACAGCACCATGTCTATACTGTCCCCTTCAATACAGCACCTTGTTAATACTGTCCCCTTCACTACAGCACCATGTCTATACTGTCCCCTTCAATACAGCACCATGTTAATACTGTCCCCTTCAATACAGCACCATGTCTATACTGTCCCCTTCACTACAGCACCATGTTAATACTGTCCCCTTCACTACAGCACCATGTTAATACTGTCCCCTTCTCTACAGCACCATGTCTATACTGTCCCCTTCAATACAGCACCATGTTAATACTGTCCCCTTCTCTACAGCACCATGTCTATACTGTCCCCTTCACTACAGCACCATGTCTATACTGTCCCCTTCACTACAGCACCATGTCCATACTGTCCCCTTCAATACAGCACCATGTCTATAATGTCCCCTTCACTACAGCACCATGTCTATACTGTCCCCTTCACTACAGCACCATGTTAATACTGTCCCCTTCACTACAGCACCATGTTAATACTGTCCCCTTCACTACAGCACCATGTCTATACTGTCCCCTTCACTACAGCACCATGTCTATACTGTCCCCTTCACTACAGCACCATTTCTATACTGTCCCCTTCACTACAGCACCATGTCTATACTGTCCCCTTCACTACAGCACCATGTCTATACTATCCCCTTCACTACAGCACCATGTTAATACTGTCCCCTTCTCTACAGCACCATGTCTATACTGTCCCCTTCAATACAGCACCATGTTAATACTGTACCCTTCACTACAGCACCATGTCTATACTATCCCCTTCACTACAGCACCATGTTAATACTGTCCCCTTCTCTACAGCACCATGTCTATACTGTCCCCTTCAATACAGCACCATGTTAATACTGTCCCCTTCTCTACAGCACCATGTCTATACTGTCCCCTTCAATACAGGACCATGTCTATACTGTCCTCTTCACTACAGCACCATGTCTATACTGTCCCCTTCAATACAGCACCATGTTAATACTGTCCCCTTCAATACAGCACCATGTTAATACTGTCCCCTTCACTACAGCACCATGTCTATACTGTCCCCTTCACTACAGCACCATGTCTATACTGTCCCCTTCACTACAGCACCATGTCTATACTGTCCCCTTCACTGCAGCACCATGTCTATACTGTCCCCTTCAATACAGCACCATGTCTATACTGTCCCCTTCACTACAGCACCATGTCTATACTGTCCCCTTCACTACAGCACCATGTCTATACTGTCCCCTTCAATACAGCACCATGTTAATACTGTCCCCTTCACTACAGCACCATGTCTATACTGTCCCCTTCACTACAGCACCATGTCTATACTGTCCCCTTCAATACAGCACCATTTCTATACTGTCCCCTTCACTACAGCACCATGTCTATACTGTCCCCTTCACTACAGCACCATGTCTATACTATCCCCTTCACTACAGCACCATGTTAATACTGTCCCCTTCTCTACAGCACCATGTCTATACTGTCCCCTTCAATACAGCACCATGTTAATACTGTACCCTTCACTACAGCACCATGTCTATACTATCCCCTTCACTACAGCACCATGTTAATACTGTCCCCTTCTCTACAGCACCATGTCTATACTGTCCCCTTCAATACAGCACCATGTTAATACTGTCCCCTTCTCTACAGCACCATGTCTATACTGTCCCCTTCAATACAGGACCATGTCTATACTGTCCTCTTCACTACAGCACCATGTCTATACTGTCCCCTTCAATACAGCACCATGTTAATACTGTCCCCTTCAATACAGCACCATGTTAATACTGTCCCCTTCACTACAACACCATGTCTATACTGTCCCCTTCACTACAGCACCATGTCTATACTGTCCCCTTCACTACAGCACCATGTCTATACTGTCCCCTTCACTGCAGCACCATGTCTATACTGTCCCCTTCAATACAGCACCATGTCTATACTGTCCCCTTCACTACAGCACCATGTCTATACTGTCCCCTTCACTACAGCACCATGTCTATACTGTCCCCTTCAATACAGCACCATGTTAATACTGTCCCCTTCACTACAGCACCATGTCTATACTGTCCCCTTCAATACAGCACCATGTCTATACTATCCCCTTCACTACAGCACCATGTTAATACTGTCCCCTTCACTACAGCACCATGTCTATACTGTCCCCTTCACTACAGCACCATGTCTATACTGTCCCCTTCACTACAGCACCATGTTAATACTGTCCCCTTCACTACAGCACCATGTCTATACTGTCCCCTTCACTACAGCACCATGTCTATACTGTCCCCTTCACTACAGCAAAATGTTAATACTGTCCCCTTCACTACAGCACCATGTCTATACTGTCCCCTTCACTACAGCACCATGTCTATACTGTCCCCTTCACTACAGCACCATGTCTATACTGTCCCCTTCACTACAGCACCATGTCTATACTGTCCCCTTCACTACAGCACCATGTCTATACTGTCCCCTTCACTACAGCACCATGTCTATACTGTCCCCTTCACTACAGCACCATGTCTATACTGTCCCCTTCACTACAGCACCATGTCTATACTGTCCCCTTCAATACAGCACCATGTCTATACTGTCCTCTTCAATACAGCACCATGTCTATACTGTCCCCTTCAATACAGCACCATGTCTATACTGTCCCCTTCTCTACAGCACCATGTCTATACTGTCCCCTTCACTACAGCACCATGTCTATACTGTCCCCTTCAATACAGCACCATGTCTATACTGTCCCCTTCAATACAGCACCATGTCTATACTGTCCCCTTCAATACAGCACCATGTCTATACTGTCCCCTTCACTGCAGCACCATGTCTATACTGTCCCCTTCAATACAGCACCATGTCTATACTGTCCCCTTCACTACAGCACCATGTCTATACTGTCCCCTTCAATACAGCACCATGTCTATACTGTCCCCTTCAATACAGCACCATGTCTATACTGTCCCCTTCAATACAGCACCATGTCTATACTGTCCCCTTCAATACAGCACCATGTCTATACTGTCCCCTTCAATACAGCACCATGTCTATACTGTCCCCTTCAATACAGCACCATGTAGGCAGTTTGATCACTGGTTAAAGCTATAATGAATTTGCAGCCTGCCCTCCCAAGTTGATCACGAAGATCACAGTTCCAACATTAAGATGTGATACTGTAGTTGTGTGCAATTATTTTCTGTGTCTGAGTCAATATTAGCTGTAGTTGTATGAAGACACAGCTCATTCCTATTCATACCTGAGCCTTGTTGAGCTCCATCAGTACCTTTGTGTTACTTGGTGATCAATGTTGTATTGTTAAGACGCTACTGTATATGCTGCATCCCAAATGGTCCCTTTTCCCTGATTAGTGCATTGCTTTTGATCAGGGCCCATAGGGTTCTGTAGTGCACTATGCAGGGAATAGGGCGTGATCTGGGACCTCTTAGAGGTAGTGTAGGAGAGGAACTACAATCTGAATGAGGTGCTGTAGGAGAGGAACTACAGTCTGAATGAGGTACTGTAGGAGAGGAGCTACAGTCTGAATGAGGTACTGTAGGAGAGGAACTACAGTCTGAATGAGGTACTGTAGGAGAGGAACTACAATCTGAATGAGGTGCTGTAGGAGAGGAACTACGGTCTGAATGAGGTACTGTAGGAGAGGAGCTACAGTCTGAATGAGGTACTGTAGGAGAGGAACTACAGTCTGAATGAGGTACTGTAGGAGAGGAACTACAGTCTGAATGAGGTACTGTAGGAGAGGAACTACAGTCTGAATGAGGTACTGTCGCGCACCTGTCACCATCGTTACGCTCACCTGTCACCATCGTTACGCACACCTGTCACCATCGTTACGCGCACCTGTCACCATCGCTACGCGCACCTGTCACCATCGTTACGCACACCTGTCACCATCGTTACGCACACCTGTCACCATCGTTACACACACCTGTCACCATCGTTACGCGCACCTGTCACCATCGTTACGCGCACCTGTCACCATCGTTACGCACACCTGTCACCATCGCTACGCGCACCTGTCACCATCGTTACGCACATCTGTCACCATCGTTACACACACCTGTCACCATCGTTACGCGCACCTGTCACCATCGTTACGCACACCTGTCACCATCGTTACGCACACCTGTCACCATCGTTACGCACACCTGTCACCATCGTTACGCGCACCTGTCACCATCGTTACGCACATCTGTCACCATCGTTACACACATCTGTCACCATCGTTACGCACACCTGTCACCATCGTTACGCGCACCTGTCACCATCGTTACGCACATCTGTCACCATCGTTACGCACACCTGTCACCATCGTTACGCACACCTGTCACCATCGTTACGCGCACCTGTCACCATCGTTACGCACATCTGTCACCATCGTTACACACACCTGTCACCATCGTTACACGCACCTGTCACCATCGTTACGCACACCTGTCACCATCGTTACGCACACCTGTCACCATCGTTACGCACACCTGTCACCATCGTTACACGTACCTTTCACCATCGTTACGCACACCTGTCACCATCGTTACACGTACCTTTCACCATCGTTACGCACACCTGTCACCATCGTTACGCACACCTGTCACCATCGCTACGCGCACCTGTCACCATCATTACGCGCACCTGTCACCATCGCTACGCTCACCTGTCACCATCGTTACACACACCTGTCACCATCGTTACGCGCACCTGTCACCATCGTTACGCACACCTGTCACCATCGTTACGTGCACCAGCGCGTAATCTTTGGAATTCACCTGGACTCCATTACTTTTGTTGATTGCTGCCCCTATATCTGTCTGGTCCTCGGTTTGATCCCTGTGTCAGCTTTATTGTCATTATGTTTTCCCTGTCCAGACGCTGTTCTTGTTTATTTCTTGTCAGTTATTTATTAAATGTTCACTCCCTGTACTTGCTTCTCATCTACCAGCGTCTGTCCTCACAGAATTAACATTAAGCTCTATGAACTTTACCCTCATTAACATGAACCTAATTCACTTATTCCACAGTATAACACATCCATACCAATAGGATGTTTCCCTTACAGACATTACATAAATAAATCTCAAATCCATTAGAACCCATTAGAAAGACCATTATAAACCATGGTACAGACCAAATGCATTTAATTGTTCTTGCTTTGTGATTTTGCTTGTATTTCTCATTGTTCAGAGATTTGTAAGACTTGGGTTTTGGGTTAGTTCTCCTCGACAACGGGGGTTTTGGGTTAGTTGTCCTCAACAACGATTGACTTTGTTGTAAGTGGGTGTTTTACTGCAGTACCGCTCCTTTGACACAGCCCTCTCCTGACCCCATGCGACCCTTGAGACCCAAATATATAAGACCTAAACGCATGCTCCCTGTCTTCCAATTCGAGTGTTATTTGTTATGGGTCTCAAATCCAATAACTCTCCTCAAAATGAAAGGGAGGAGATATTATGTCACCGAGTGTCAGTTTAATGCCACTGCTCCAGAACCGAAGCTGAAGCAGGTACCCTCCCCTCACGACACTGGAAAACAGAGGAAAACTATTCTACTTCAAACTTCTTCTTCTTCTATTAGTCTTCTTCATTCAGTTTGCTGACCGAAGAATTATGATCAAAGGTTTTCATCATCAACACCTTTTCATACACAAATGGTGAAACAAGGTTAGGTGATGCTGTATCTGACATTCATTAGGTACAGTCAACCTGTAACACATGTTACAGGTTGACTGTAAGAAGATAGATCATCAATCAGATACTGTCAGCTACCAGAGTATTTTGTTGTCAAGCATTTCATGACCGGATTTGTGAGACTTACGATATGAGCGGCTATTGCATTTAGTGCTTAAACATTTCTACCATACCATTCGGATACTACAACACAAACATGAGATGAATTTAATGTTTATCCCGCAGTTTACAGCCCATATGAGTCTGACAACTTTTTGACGAGCAAGCACACGCACACTGTGGCAATGTGCGTCACTGTGTTTCTCAGAAAAACAATGTCAACCTTTTCTAACTTCTCACTACCAACCCCCATTGAAGAAATACAGTTAAAGTCGGAAGTTTACATACACTTATGTTGGAGTCATTAAAACTAGTTTTTCAACCACTCCACAAATTTCTTGTTAACAAACTATAGTTTTGGCAAGTCGGTAAAGGACATCTACTTAATGCATGACACAAGTAATTTTTCCAACAATTGTTTACAGACAGATTATTTCACTTTTACAGTAATTCACTGTGTCACAATTCCAGTGGGTCAGAAGTTTACATACACTATGTTGACTGTGCCTTTCAACAGCTTGGAAAATTTCCATGAAAATGATGTCATGGCTTCAGAAGCTTCTGATAGGCTAATTGACATAATTTGAGTAAATTGGAGGTGTACCTGTGGATGTATTTCAAGGCCTACCTTCAAACTCTGCCTTTGCTTGAGATCATGGGAAACTCAAAAGAAATCAGCCTCAAATCCACAAGTCTGGTTCTTCCTTGGGAGCAATTTCCAAAACGCGTGAAGCTACCACGTTCATCTGTACAAACAACAGTACGCCATGGGACCACTCAGTTGTCATACCGCTCAGGAAGGAGACGCGTTCTGCGTACCACTCGGGACGAAGACGTGTTCTGTCTCCTAGAGATGAACGTACTAGAGATGAACGTACTTTGGTGCGAAAAGTGCAAATCAATACCAGAACAACAGCAAAGGACGTTGTAAAGATGCTGGAGGAAACAGGTACAAAAGTATCTATATCCACAGTAAAACGAGTCCTATATCGACAACCTGAAAGGCCGCTCAACAAGGAAGAAGCCACTGCTCCAAAACCGCCATAAAAAAGCCAGACTACGGTTTGCAACTGCACATGGGGACAAAGATTGTACTTTTTGGAGAAATGTCCTCTAGTCGGATGAAACAAAAATAGAACTGTTTTGCCAAAATGACCATTATGTTTTGATGAAAAGGGGGAGGCTTGCAAGCCAAAGAACACCATGCCAAACATGAAGCACAGGGGTGTCAGCATCATGTTGTGGGGCTGCTTTGCTGCAGGAGGGACTGGTGTACTTCACAAAATAGATGGCATCATGAGGAAGAAAATTGATGTGGATAGATTGAAGCAACTTCTAAGGACATTAGTCAGGAACTTAAAGCTTGGTCGCAAATGGGTCTTCTAAATGGACAATGACCCCAAGAATACAACCAAAGTTGTGGCAAAAGGACAACAGAAAGGACAACAGAAGGTCAACAAAAGGACAACAAAAGGACAACAAAAGGACAACAAAAGGACAACAGAAGGACAACAGAAGGACAACAAAAGGACAACAGAAGGACAACAGAAGGACAACAGAAAGGACAACAGAAGGACAACAGAAAGGACAAAGGAGGACAACAGAAGGACAACAAAAGGACAACAAAAGGACAACAGAAGGACAACAGAAAGGACAACAGAAAGGACAACAGAAGGACAACAGAAGGACAACAGAAGGACAACAGAAGGACAACAAAAGGACAACAGAAGGACAACAAAAGGACAACCAAGTCAAGGTATTGGAGTGGCCGTCACAAAGCCCTGACCTCAATCCTATAGAACATTTGTGGGCAGAACTGAAAAAGAGTGTGTGATAATAATTCTCTCTACTAATATTCTGACATTTCACATTCTTAAAATTAAGTGGTGCTCCTAATTGACCTAAGACTGGGAATTTTTACCAGGACTAGCCTATTGGAGGAGACGGACGCTTGATCTTGCTTGCTGAATGTAAACTAGGCTACAGCATTAACGGGTGCGGAGTCGGAAAGGAGAAGCCCATTCTTTCCTATCTTAAAACCAGGCTACATCCTGATAAATCCTGCGAATGTACATTTCTGGACCTTCTAAACTGTGGAGAACAGACCCAAACTGCTGCAACAGGGAAGTAAAGCAGAAGTCACCAGCATGCTGCAACAAGAAAGTAAAGCAGAAGTCACCAGCATGCTGCAACAAGAAAGTAAAGCAGAAGTCACCAGCATGCTGCAACAAGAAAGTAAAGCAGAAGTCACCAGCATGCTGCAACAGGGAAGTAAAGCAGAAGTCACCAGCATGCTGCAACAGGGAAGTAAAGCAGAAGTCACCAGCATGCTGCAACAGTGAAGTAAAGCAGAAGTCACCAGCATGCTGCAACAGTGAAGTAACAGAAGTCAAATCCATCACTTCTGTTGTTTGGCTGTCCCCATAGCAACGATCCAAAATGAGGTGGATAGACATTTCAACAACGTCCATCTGTAAGCATAGTTGGGAATCAATTGACGTCGTTCATAAAACAACCTTCCCCTGCTCCACCCCAAGGACCTGTAAAGTGTGATGGACAACTTCCCAGTGCTCAAGGAGATGTTTTCTTCATCTCTGAAGTTTAAAGCAGAACTAAAAGACAGATTGGATTAAGGCAAAGAACGTCCGTCTGCTTTAGCCCAACACAGTTACTGTTCTGGTCATCTGGACACCAGGACCTTGGTCAAACGTAGTGCACTATGTAGGAAATATGGTGCCATTTGGGATGAAGTAACTCATCTCAATGGATTTAATAATCAAACACTCGCCAGTCAGATCGTAGAAATGAATCATTCCTTGAAATTACATTTGTATTTCTCTGAAGACTTGGACAAAAATGATGCTCAAACTAAATTGCTCAAAAGCTCCAGTTGAAAGATGACTCATAGATATGTCCAGTCTTTTTTGTGAGGTAGATAGCCCAGGATGCCCACTAGCAGAGAGACATTTGGGAAGTCAGCTAGTGAGCTCTAACCTGCATCCCAAATGACACCCTATTCCCTATAAGGAACTACATTAGACCAGGGCCTATGGGGAACTACATTAGACCAGGGCCTATAGTGAACTACTTTAGACCAGGGCCTATAGGGAACTACATTAGACCAGGGCCTATGGGGAACTACATTAGACCAGGGCCTATAGTGAACTACTTTAGACCAGGGCCTATAGTGAACTACTTTAGACCAGGGCCTATAGTGAACTACATTAGACCAGGGCCTATAGTGAACTACTTTAGACCAGGGCCTATAGTGAACTACATTAGACCAGGGCCTATAGTGAACTACTTTAGACCAGGGCCTATAGTGAACTACTTTAGACCAGGGCCTATAGTGAACTACTTTAGACCAGGGCCTATAGTGAACTACTTTAGACCAGGGCCTATAGTGAACTACTTTAGACCAGGACCTATAGTGAACTACTTTAGACCAGGGCCTATAGTGAACTACATTATATTAGGAGCCTTCCATGTTTCTTTGTTTTTGGAGACAGGTAGAAGGGGGAAAGGGGGGATACCTAGTCAGTTGTACAACTGAATGCATTCAACTGAAATGTGTCTTCTGCTTTTAACCCAATCCTGAATCAGAGAGGTGGGCTGCCTTAATCGGCGTCCGCGTCATCGGATCCCGGGGAACATTGCACAGGGACAGAACAACATATTTTTACCATGTCAGCTCTGGGATTTGATCCAGCAACCTTTCGTTTACTGGCCCAACCATGTCCCACAAGGCTCTGGTCTAAAGCCTTGTCCCACAGGGCTCTGGTCTAAAGCCATGTCCCACAGGGCTCTGGGCTAAAGCCACGTCCCACAGGTCTCTGGTCTAAAGCTATGTCCCACAGGTCTCTGGTCTAAAGCCACGTCCCACAGGGCTCTGGTCTAAAGCCACGTCCCACAGGGCTCTGGTCTAAAGCCACGTCCCACAGGGCTCTGGTCTAAAGCCACGTCCCACAGGGCTCTGGGCTAAAATATTCATATGAACCCATACATTCATATGAACCTATATTCCTACATAGAAAGCACATGAACATGACCTTACCTAGAGTCACATGTACTGTAAAATACTTCAATACATGTTTGGTTTTAAATAATTAACATAATCATTAATGCTTCATGCCAAGCTTGTTCAGTTTGGTTTGTTATCTGGACTGGATGTGATTATTTCCATCGAAGAATGAATGAGTGTCTGCTCTCAATGTTCCTTTCTCTCCTGGTAGATCACTGTCTGTCTGCGTTCCAAATGGCAACCTAATACCTCCATCGTGCACTTACTTTAGACCAGAGGCAAATCATCAAAAGTAGTGCAGAAGAGGGTACCAATTGGAACACAAGCCAGATTCTGTGGCTGTCTTTCAGAGCATCTGCATGTTATCAGGCACTCTAGATACAATGAGCTTCTAATGGACAGTTCCAGAGAATCAGAGCGAAGAGAATCGATACAGCCTGCATTAACACACACAGAGACACTGGTGCATATTAAATACGGAGCCAAGTGAAGGAGACGAGCACAGAGAACAACAGACAGACTAAATGTTTAGAGTTGTGTTCAAGAAATACAATCAACAATCAATAAAATGTATTTTATAAAGCCCTTTTTACAACAGTAGTTGTCACCAATTGCTTTGCAGTCACGCGGCCTGGTCTCCAAAGAGCCAATAAGAAGCAAAAGCAAAAACGCATTCTCTAATAATCTGATGCTCTAACATGTAATCTGATGCTCTAACATGTAATCTGATGCTCTAACATGTAATCTGATGCTCTAACATGTAATCTGATGCTCTAACATGTAATCTGATGCTCTAACATGTAATCTGACGCTCTAACATGTAATCTGACGCTCTAACATGTAATCTGATGCTCTAACATGTAATCTGACGCTCTAACATGTAATCTGACGCTCTAACATGTAATCTGACGCTCTAACATGTAATCTGATGCTCTAACATGTAATCTGATGCTCTAACATGTAATCTGATGCTCTAACATGTAATCTGATGCTCTAACATGTAATCTGATGCTCTAACATGTAATCTGATGCTAACATGTAATCTGATGCTAACTTCTAATCTGATGCTAACATGTAATCTGAGGCTCTAACATGTAATCTGATGATCTAACATGTAATCTGATGCTAACATGTAATCTGATGCTCTAACATGTAATCTGATGCTAACATGTAATCTGATGCTCTAACATGTAATCTGATGCTCTAACATGTAATCTGATGCTCTAACATGTAATCTGATGCTAACATGTAATCTGATTCTCTAACATGTAATCTGATGCTCTAACATGTAATCTGATGCTCTAACATGTAATCTGATGCTAACATGTAATCTGATGCTAACATGTAATCTGATGCTCTAACATGTAATCTGATGCTCTAACATGTAATCTGATGCTCTAACATGTAATCTGATGCTCTAACATGTAATCTGATGCTAACATGTAATCTGATGCTAACATGTAATCTGATGCTCTAACATGTAATCTGATGCTCTAACATGTAATCTGATGCTAACATGTAATCTGATGCTAACATGTAATCTGATGCTAACATGTAATCTGATGCTCTAACATGTAATCTGATGCTCTAACATGTAATCTGATGCTAACATGTAATCTGATTCTAACATGTAATCTGATGCTAACATGTAATCTGATGCTCTAACATGTAATCTGATGCTCTAACATGTAATCTGATGCTAACATGTAATCTGATGCTAACATGTAATCTGATGCTAACATGTAATCTGATGCTCTAACATGTAATCTGATGCTAACATGTAATCTGATGCTAACATGTAATCTGATGCTCTAACATGTAATCTGATGCTAACCTGTAATCTGATGCTAACATGTAATCTGATGCTAACATGTAATCGGATGCTCTTACTGTACATGTAACATGATGGTTTTACATGTAATCTGATTTTCTAACATGGTATCTCATGCTTTTATACGTAAACTGATGCTCTTTAAACTTCTCAAAGATCGGACCCTATTTCTAAATTTTTGCCTAAAATTATATACCCAAATCTAACTGCCTGTAACTCAGGACCTGAAGCAAGGAAGTGCATATTCTTGGTACCATTTCAAAGGAAACACTTTGCAGTTTGTGGAAATGTGAAATGAATGTAGGAGAATATAACACATTAGATGTGGTAAAAGATAATATAACCCCCCAAAAATGTTTTTTTTTTCTGTTTTTTTGTACCATAATTTTTGAAACACAAGAGAAAGGCCATAATGTATTTTACCAGCCCAGACACAATTTATATTTTGGCCACTAGATGGCAGCAGTGTATGTGTAACGTTTTAGACTGATCCAATGAACCATTGCATATCTGTTCAAAATTCTATATCAAGACTGCCCAAATATGCCTAATTGGTTTATTAATACATTTTCAAGTTCTTAATTGTACACTCTCCTCAAACAATAGCATGATATTATTTCACTGTAATAGCTACTGTTAATTGGACAGTGCAGTTAGATTAAGAAGAATTTAAGCTTTCTGACAAAATATCAGATATATCTATGTCCTGGGAATTGTTTTTGTTACTTACAACCTCATGCTAATCACATTAGCCTACGTTAGCTCAACCGTCCCACGGAGGGGACACCGATCCCGTAGAGGTTCAGTGTAATCTGATGTTTTTATATGTAATCTGATGCTCTTACTGTACATTAAATCTGATTATTTTACATGTTGTCGGACCATGTGTCCATGCAAGTACATGCCTGTATGCTGCAATATGTTAATTTTTACCCCATGAAGATTCAGAGAGGACCAGAAAAAGCATCTCCACTACCTAACACCTGTTTGTCTGCAGCCTACACAACCCATGACTAAATCCTAAATGGTACCCTAGTCCCTATGTAGTCATATGCAGAGCCAGGACCCTGGTCAAAAGTAGTGCGCTATGTAGGGAGTAGGGTACCATTTGGGACGCAGCCTGCGTCTCTCCATACATGTGTTAAGGCAGTCAGAAACAGCTGCTACAGTACCTGTTAGACCAAGGTGTTACAGGTAAGAAAAGATGGTGCAGCTGGGCACTGGAGCAGGTGTAGAGAGGTAGACAGGCTAGTTGTCTCATTGGAGCAGGTGTAGAGAGGTAGACAGGCTAGTTGTCTCATTGGAGCAGGTGTAGAGAGGTAGACAGGCTAGTTGTCTCATTGGAGCAGGTGTAGAGAGGTAGACCGGCTAGTTGTCTCATTGGAGCAGGTGTAGAGAGGCTAGTTGTCTCATTGGAGCAGGTGTAGAGAGGTAGACAGGCTAGTTGTCTCATTGGAGCAGGTGTAGAGAGGTAGACAGGCTAGTTGTCTCATTGGAGCAGGTGTAGAGAGGTAGACCGGCTAGTTGTCTCATTGGAGCAGGTGTAGAGAGGCTAGTTGTCTCATTGGAGCAGGTGTAGAGAGGTAGACAGGCTAGTTGTCTCATTGGAGCAGGTGTAGAGAGGTAGACAGGCTAGTTGTCTCATTGGAGCAGGTGTAGAGAGGCTAGTTGTCTCATTGGAGCAGGTGTAGAGAGGCTAGTTGTCTCATTGGAGCAGGTGTAGAGAGGCTAGTTGTCTCATTGGAGCAGGTGTAGAGAGGTAGACAGGCTAGTTGTCTCATTGGAGCAGGTGTAGAGAGGTAGACAGAATAGTTGTCTCATTGGAGCAGGTATAGAGAGGTAGACAGGCTAGTTGTCTCATTGGAGCAGGTGTAGAGAGGTAGACAGGCTAGTTGTCTCATTGGATCAGGTGTAGACAGGCTAGTTGTCTCATTGGAGCAGGTGTAGAGAGGTAGACAGGCTAGTTGTCTCATTGGAGCAGGTGTAGAGAGGCTAGTTGTCTCATTGGAGCATGTGTAGAGAGGTAGACAGGCTAGTTGTCTCATTGGAGCAGGTGTAGAGAGGTAGACAGGCTAGTTGTCTCATTGGAGCAGGTGTAGAGAGGTAGACAGGCTAGTTGTCTCATTGGAGCAGGTGTAGAGAGGTAGACAGGCTAGTTGTCTCATTGGAGCAGGTGTAGAGAGGCTAGTTGTCTCATTGGAGCAGGTGTAGAGAGGTAGACAGGCTAGTTGTCTCATTGGAGCAGGTGTAGAGAGGTAGACAGGCTAGTTGTCTCATTGGAGCAGGTGTAGAGAGGCTAGTTGTCTCATTGGAGCAGGTGTAGAGAGGCTAGTTGTCTCATTGGAGCAGGTGTAGAGAGGTAGACAGGCTAGTTGTCTCATTGGAGCAGGTGTAGAGAGGTAGACAGAATAGTTGTCTCATTGGAGCAGGTATAGAGAGGTAGACAGGCTAGTTGTCTCATTGGAGCAGGTGTAGAGAGGTAGACAGGCTAGTTGTCTCATTGGAGCAGGTGTAGAGAGGTAGAGAGGCTAGTTGTCTCATTGGAGCAGGTGTAGAGAGGTAGACAGGCTAGTTGTCTCATTGGAGCAGGTGTAGAGAGGTAGACAGGCTAGTTGTCTCATTGGAGCAGGTGTAGAGAGGTAGACAGACTAGTTGTCTCATTGGAGCAGGTGTAGAGAGGTAGAGATGCTAGTTGTCTCATTGGAGCAGGTGTAGAGAGGTAGACAGGTTAGTTGTCTCATTGGAGCAGGTGTAGAGAGGTAGACAGACTAGTTGTCTCATTGGAGCAGGTGTAGAGAGGTAGACAGGCTAGTTGTCTCATTGGAGCAGGTGTAGAGAGGTAGACAGGCTAGTTGTCTCTTTGGAGCAGGTGTAGAGAGGTAGACAGGCTAGTTGTCTCATTGGAGCAGGTGTAGAGAGGTAGACAGGCTAGTTGTCTCATTGAAGCAGGTATAGACAGGCTAGTTGTCTCATTGGAGCAGGTGTAGAGAGGTAGACAGGCTAGTTGTCTCATTGGAGCAGGTGTAGAGAGGCTAGTTGTCAGGTGTAGAGAGGTAGACAGGCTAGTTGTCTCATTGAAGCAGGTGTAGAGAGGTAGACAGGCTAGTTGTCTCATTGGAGCAGGTGTAGAGAGGTAGACAGGCTAGATGTCTCATTGGAGCAGGTGTAGAGAGGTAGACAGGCTAGTTGTCTCATTGGAGCAGGTGTAGAGAGGCTAGTTGTCTCATTGGAGCAGGTGTAGAGAGGTAGACAGGCTAGTTGTCTCATTGGAGCAGGTGTAGAGAGGCTAGTTGTCTCATTGGAGCAGGTGTAGAGAGGCTAGTTGTCTCATTGGAGCAGGTGTAGAAAGGTAGACAGGCTAGTTGTCTCATTGGAGCAGGTGTAGAGAGGTAGACAGGCTAGTTGTCTCATTGGAGCAGGTGTAGAGGTAGAGAGGCTAGTTGTCTCATTGGAGCAGGTGTAGAGAGGCTAGTTGTCTCATTGGAGCAGGTGTAGAGAGGTAGACAGGCTAGTTGTCTCATTGGAGCAGGTGTAGAGAGGCTAGTTGTCTCATTGGAGCAGGTGTAGAGAAGCTAGTTGTCTCATTGGAGCAGGTGTAGAAAGGTAGACAGGCTAGTTGTCTCATTGGAGCAGGTGTAGAGAGGTAGACAGGCTAGTTGTCTCATTGGAGCAGGTGTAGAGAGGCTAGTTGTCAGGTGTAGAGAGGTAGACAGGCTAGTTGTCTCATTGGAGCAGGTGTAGAGAGGTAGACAGGCTAGTTGTCTCATTGGAGCAGGTGTAGAGAAGTAGACAGGCTAGATGTCTCATTGGAGCAGGTGTAGAGAGGTAGAGAGGCTAGTTGTCTCATTGGAGCAGGTGTAGAGAGGCTAGTTGTCTCATTGGAGCAGGTGTAGAGAGGTAGACAGGCTAGTTGTCTCATTGGAGCAGGTGTAGAGAGGCTAGTTGTCTCATTGGAGCAGGTGTTGAGAGGCTAGTTGTCTCATTGGAGCAGGTGTAGAAAGGTAGACAGGCTAGTTGTCTCATTGGAGCAGGTGTAGAGGTAGAGAGGCTAGTTGTCTCATTGGAGCAGGTGTAGAGAGGTAGACAGGCTAGTTGTCTCATTGGAGCAGGTGTAGAGAGGCTAGTTGTCTCATTGGAGCAGGTGTAGAGAGGTAGACAGGCTAGTTGTCTCATTGGAGCAGGTGTAGAGAGGTAGACAGGCTAGTTGTCTCATTGGAGCAGGTGTAGAGAGGTAGACAGGCTAGATGTCTCATTGGAGCAGGTGTAGAGAGGTAGACAGGCTAGTTGTCTCATTGGAGCAGGTGTAGAGAGGTAGACAGGCTAGTTGTCTCATTGGATCAGGTGTAGACAGGCTAGTTGTCTCATTGGAGCAGGTGTAGAGAGGTAGACAGGCTAGTTGTCTCATTGGAGCAGGTGTAGAGAGGCTAGTTGTCTCATTGGAGCATGTGTAGAGAGGTAGACAGGCTAGTTGTCTCATTGGAGCAGGTGTAGAGAGGTAGACAGGCTAGTTGTCTCATTGGAGCAGGTGTAGAGAGGTAGACAGGCTAGTTGTCTCATTGGAGCAGGTGTAGAGAGGTAGACAGGCTAGATGTCTCATTGGAGCAGGTGTAGAGAGGTAGACAGGCTAGTTGTCTCATTGGAGCAGGTGTAGAGAGGTAGACAGGCTAGTTGTCTCATTGGATCAGGTGTAGACAGGCTAGTTGTCTCATTGGAGCAGGTGTAGAGAGGTAGACAGGCTAGTTGTCTCATTGGAGCAGGTGTAGACAGGCTAGTTGTCTCATTGGTGTAGGTGTAGAGAGGTAGACAGGCTAGTTGTCTCATTGGAGCAGGTATAGAGAGGTAGACAGGCTAGTTGTCTCATTGGAGCAGGTGTGGAGAGGTAGACAGGCTAGTTGTCTCATTGGAGCAGGTGTAGAGAGGTAGACAGGCTAGTTTTCTCATTGGAGCAGGTGTAGAGAGGTAGACAGGCTAGTTGTCTCATTGGAGCAGGTGTAGAGAGGTAGACAGGCTAGTTGTCTCATTGGAGCAGGTGTAGAGAGGTAGACAGGCTAGTTGTCTCATTGGAGCAGGTGTAGAGAGGTAGACAGGCTAGTTGTCTCATTGGAGCAGGTGTAGACAGGCTAGTTGTCTCATTGCAGCAGGTGTAGAGAGGTAGACAGGCTAGTTGTCTCATTGGAGCAGGTGTAGAGAGGCTAGTTGTCTCATTGGAGCAGGTGTAGAGAGGTAGAGAGGCTAGTTGTCTCATTGGAGCAGGTGTAGAGAGGTAGACAGGCTAGTTGTCTCATTGGAGCAGGTGTAGAGAGGCTAGTTGTCTCATTGGAGCAGGTGTAGAGAGGCTAGTTGTCTCATTGGAGCAGGTGTAGAGAGGCTAGTTGTCTCATTGGAGCAGGTGTAGAGAGGTAGACAGGCTAGTTGTCTCATTGGAGCAGGTGTAGAGAGGCTAGTTGTCTCATTGGAGCAGGTGTAGAGAGGTAGACAGGCTAGTTGTCTCATTGGAGCAGGTGTAGAGAGGCTAGTTGTCTCATTGGAGCAGGTGTAGAGTCCAGATGTCAAAATCAAATCACATTTTACTAACATGCCCTTAACCAATAATGCAGTTTTAAGAAAAATACCTGTTAAGTAAAAAATATATTGGTAAAAAATAAGAAATAAAAGTAACAAATAATTAAAGAGCAGCAGTAAAATAACAATAGCGAGACTATTTACAGGGGATACCGGAACAGAGTCAATGTGTGGGGGCACTGGTTAGCCATTCTGATTGAGGTAGTATGTACATGGATAAATAGTTAAAGTGACTATGCATGGATAATAAACAGAGAATAGCAGCAGCGTAAAAGAGGGGGAGAAGGCATGCATATAGTCTGGGTAGCCATCTGATTAGCTGTTCAGGAGTATCATGGCTTGGGGGTAGAAGCTGTTTAGAAGACTCTTGGACCTAGACTTGGCGCTCCGGTACAGCTTGCCCTGCGGTAGTAGAGAGAACAGTCTGTGACTAGGGTGGCTGGACTCTTTGACAATTTTTAGGGCCTTCCTATGACACCAACTGGTATTGAAGTCCAGGAAGCTTGGCCCCATTGATGTACTGGGCCGTAAGCCTCTGCAGTGCCTTGCGGTCGGAGGCCAAGCAGTTTCCATACCAGGCAGTGGTGCAGCTATATAAACTTTTGAGGATCTGAAGAGCCTTGTCAAATCTTTTCAGTCTCCTGAGGGGGAATAGGTTTTGTCGTGCCCTCTTCACGACTGTCATGACTGTCTTGGTTTGCTTTGACCATGATAGTTTGTTGGTGATGTGGACACCAAGGAACTTGAAGCTCTCAACCTGCTCCACTACAGCCCGTCGATGAGAATGGGCTTGGTTATCCTTTTTCTGTAGTCCACAATCATCTCCTTTGTCTTGATCAAGTTGAGGGAGAGGTTGTTGTCCTGGCACCACACGATCAGGTCTCTGACCTCCTTATAGACTGTCTCACCGTTGATCAGGCCTACCACTGTTGTGTTGTCAGCAAACCTAATGATGGTGTTGGAGCCGTGTCTGGCCATGCAGTCATGAGTGAACAGGGAGTACAGGAGGGGACTGAGCACACACCCCTGAGGGGCCCCTGTGTTGAGGATCAGCATGGCGGATGTGTTGTTACCTACCCTTACCACCTGGGGGCGGCCCGTCAGGAAGTCCAGAATCCAGTTGCAGAGGTTGGTGTTTAGTCCCAGTGTCCTTAGCTTAGTGATCAGCTTTGAGGGCACTATGGTGTTGAACACTGAGCTGTAGTCAATGAATAGCATTCTCACATAGGATTTCCTTTTGTCAAGGTGGGAAAGGGCAGTGTGGAGTGCAATAGAGATGGCATCATCTGTGGATCTGTTCGGGCGGGAGTGGGCCACAGTGAATGGGCGACATAAACCTAAATAGAAACTGATAATTGTGCGTGACTTCACTATAACTTACTAAAACCGTTGTTATGCTATGGTTCTTATTTTATTTTGTTAGGATTATTTTGCTCTTACTGTAGTCCACTCCCGACCAGTGCCTGAGTTGCCCAAAGGTCTAAGACAATGCTTAGCAGTGTAAGCTGTGTTGCTACAGATGCTGGTTCAATACCTCTGCTGACCTCGACTGGGAGACCCATGAGATGGGTTTCTCTCCCTCTAAAAACAGAAATATAGAATTCTAAAAAACAGACTGGCTTTATTTACAAATTTGTACCAATGTCTCACCCTATGTTCAAGAATGGCCTTTTTCCTCGCTCATTTTACGTTATTTGAAAACTAAATCATCTGCCTTGTAGTTCTCCACCTGTATCCAATGAAGGCGCGCGAGGTTCAAGGAACCGGGGCAGGGGGCACGGAATGGTCCGCAGAGCCATGCACAGAAGATGGAGCTAGCCCATGGGGAAGGGAGGAGGAGGAAGGGGGACCCCCACCCCGCCACACTGGGTAGCACAGGTAGCACACACTTTAAGGAGACATTGCACTAATAATGGCGTTGGCTAGGGAAACCTTCCCGCTGTTCTTAGTACCAGTCTGCACATTCAGACTAAAACAATGTAACCAATAATGGCATCTTTATGCTTTTGTTAATAAAATAATGATAAAAATACTCTTTCATAATGACAATGTTTATTTAGTTATGGATCCATAATTAATTACTATGGGAATACATTTTACTGAATTACAGAAATATTGGAACAAAGTTGTCTAATGAAGGTAAAGAAAGTGTTGCTTACTGGAAAATATCCTTCAAACACACGGTCACGTTGTACAGCGCCATTATGTCTATTAGCAGGTAGCTGGACAATAGACTTGAAGGAGGGTAGGGGTGTCTATTAGCAGGCAGCTGGATAATAGACTAGAAGGAGGGTAAGAAGGAGGAGAATTCTATCGTCAAATGTATTTCTTCAGTTAGGTTGGTTGCAATTTCAGTTTAATCCACCAGAAAAGACAAAACAAACAATAAAACCCAAACTATAATTATTATTATTATGTCAGTGATTGGTAGTCCCATAGGGCGGCGCACAATTGGCCCAGCGTTTCTCTCCCTCTCTAAAAACAGAAATAAATGTTTTGGCCTTTACAAATATTATTTAGGCCTTTATTCCAATTACAATCGGCCAATTTATTTTTTTTGAAAACAAAATAACCTCCAAAATATTGTTATGGAGCCCCAGACGGAGGGTGATTGACCGTCATCTTGAACTTCTTCCATTTTCTAATAATTGCGCCAACAGTTGTTGCCTTCTCACCAAGCTACTTGCCTATTGTCCTTTAGCCTATCCCAGTCTTGTGCAGGGCTACAATTTCATCACTGATGTCCTTACACCCTCTCTGGTCTTGGCCATTGTGGAGAGGTTGGAGTCTGTTTGATTGAGTGTGTGGACAGGTGTCTTTTATACAGGTAACGAGTTCAAACAGCTGCAGTTAATACAGGTAATGAGTGGAGAACAGGAGGGCTTCTTAAAGAAAAACTAACAGGTCTGTGAGAGCCGGAATTCTTACTGGTTGGTAGGTGATCAAATACTTATGTCATGCAATAAAATGCAAAAATTTTTTTTTTTTAGATTCCGTCTCTCACAGTTGAAGTGTACCTATGATAAAAATTACAGACCTCTACATGATTTGTAAGTAGGGAAACCTGCAAAATCGGCAGTGTATCAAATACTTGTTCTCCCCACTGTACATAGACCTCCACCCCTTGTCTTACCAGAGACTACTGGTCCGTCCTGCCGATACTGTGTATAACCCGCCAGCTGTATGTTATTCATGTCCTCGTTCAGCCACGACTCTGTGAAACGTAAGATATTACAGTTATTAATGTCCCATTAGTAGGATATACGTGCTTGTAGTTCGTCTATTTTATTATCCAATGATTGTACTGTGGCTAATAGGACCGATGGTAAAGGAAAATTACCCACTCGACGCCGGATCCTTACCAGGCACCCCGACCTACGTCCCTGATATCTCCGTCTCTTTCTCCTGCGAATGACGGGGATGAGGGCCTTGTCGGGTTTCTGGAGTAAATCCCTCTGGTCCGACTCGTTAAAGAAAAATGTTTCTTTCAATACAAGGTGAGTAATTGCTGTTCTGATTTCTAGAACCTCTTTTCGGTCATAAGAGAATATGTGTCAAAAAAAACCACACAATTGGTTAGGAGCCCGTAAAACGGCAGCCGTTCTCTCCAGCACCAAAGTACTCTCATTGGAGCAGGTAGAGAGAGACTAGATGTCTATATTCCAACCATATGTGTACCTGTGGCTGTATTCTAAAGATATGTGTTACTGCTCTCCTGCCATTAGTGCAGCTCTGCAGTCCAGGACCATTAGAGGCCTATGGGGCTCTGGTGAAAAGTAGTGCACTATATAGAGAATAGGGTGTCATTTGGGACACATATAAGGCCTCAGAGCAAATATACTCCCCTATGCATTTATATTGACAGTGAAGCTAAAACTTTGAATTTGGCTCTATACTCTAGCATTTTGGATTCGAGATAACATTTTTACAAACATTGAGTATACAAAACATTAAGAACACCTGCTCTTTCCACGACACAGATTGACCAGGTGAATCCAGGTGAAAGCTATGATCCTTTATTGATGTCACTGATTAAATCCACTTCAATCAGTGTAGATGAAGGGGAGGAGACACGTTAAAAAATGATTTTTAAGCATTGAGACAATTGAGACATGGATTTTGTATGTGTGCCATTCAGAGGGTGAATATTTTTGTATATTTTAGGACATGCCCAGACCTCAGCCGTTCCATAGTCAGTCCTCGCCCCTCCTTGAGTCAGTCCTCGCCCCTCGCTGAGTCAGTCCTCGCCCCTCGCTGAGTCAGTCCTCGCCCCTCCCTGAGTCAGTCCTCGCCCCTCCCTGAGTCAGTCCTCGCCCCTCCCTGAGTCAACCCTCGCCCCTCCCTGAGTCAACCCTCGCCCCTCCCTGAGTCAACCCTCGCCCCGCCGTGAGTCAACCCTCGTCCCTCCGTGAGTCAACCCTCGCCCCTCCCTGAGTCAGTCCTCGCCCCTCCCTGAATAGGAGTGTGAGCGTTCTACCTTGAAAAGAAACAGAAAACAATCCACCACTTTGTAAAGGTTTTATTGTTCTTAATGTTTCTTAGTAACAGGGATGATGCAGTAGCAGTGTTTCTGAGTAACAGGGCTGCTCCGGGCTGGAGGGATGATACAGTAGCAGTGTTTCTTAGTAACAGGGCTGCTCCGGGCTGGAGGGATGATACAGTAGCAGTGTTTCTGAGTAACAGGGCTGCTCCGGGCTGGAGGGATGATACAGTAGCAGTGTTTCTTAGTAACAGGGCTGCTCCGGGCTGGAGGGATGATGCAGTAGCAGCTATGCGGATGTCAATCTAATTGAATCCAGCCCAAAGTCAGGCAACTACACACAACCTTTTAATAGGCCACAGAAACATCCCTTTTATTGGGTATCAGGGGCATGATGATGAATCCATATAATCTATCTGAGCTATAGGATTCAGATTTTTGAGTACCAAAGAAATGCCATGAAAAATCTAAATATTTTAATAATATACCCATATAAGCAGAAGCACCATGGAGAGCCCTGTGGATCTAAAGAGCACCATGGAGAGCCCTGTGGATCTAAAGAGCACCATGGAGAGCCCTGTGGATCTAAAGAGCACCATGGAGAGCCCTGTGGATCTAAAGAGCACCATGGAGAGCCCTGTGGATCTAAAGAGCACCATGGAGAGCCCTGTGGATCTAAAGAGCCTAATGGAGAGCCCTGCTGATCTAAAGAGCACCATGGAGAGCCCTGCTGATCTAAAGAGCACCATGGAGAGCCCTGCTGATCTAAAGAGCACTCTGGAGAGCCCTGCTGATCTAAAGAGCACCATGGAGAGCCCTGCTGATCTAAAGTGCACCATGGAGAGCCCTGCTGATCTAAAGTGCACCATGGAGAGCCCTGTGGATCTAAACAGCACCGTGAAGAGCCCTGTTGATCTAAAGAGCACCGTGGAGAGCCCTGTAGATCTAAAGAGCACCATGGAGAGTCCTGCTAATCTAAAGAGCACCATGGAGAGCCCTGCTAATCTAAAGAGCACCATGGAGAGCCCTGCTGATCTAAAGAGCACCATGGAGAGCCCTGTGGATCTGAAGAGCACTCTGGTGAGCCCTGTGGATCTAAAGAGCACCGTGGAGAGCCCTGTAGATCTAAAGAGCACCATGGAGAGCCCTGCTGATCTAAAGAGCACCATGGAGAGCCCTGTGGATCTAAAGAGCACTCTGGAGAGCCCTGTGGATCTAAAGAGCACCGTGGAGAGCCCTGCTGATCTAAAGAGCACTGTGGAGAGCCCTGCTGATCTAAAGTGCACCATGGAGAGCCCTGCTGATCTAAAGAGCACCATGGAGAGCCCTGTTGATCTAAAGAGCACCGTGGAGAGCCCTGTTGATCTAAAGAGCACCATGGGGAGCCATGCAGACTCAGGCCTTGCTCCTCTGATTATTCTCAGTGTAATGAGCACTGTAGACTGAAGAGCACCATGGAGAGATAAGAGAGGGCTGTAAAATGAAGAGCACCATGGAGAGAGAAGAGAGGGCTGTAGAATGAAGAGCACCATGGAGAGATAAGAGAGGGCTGTAGACTGAAGAGCACCATGGAGAGATAAGAGAGGGCTGTAGACTGAAGAGCACCCTGGAGAGATAAGAGAGGGCTGTAGAGAAGAGCACCATTGAGAAATCTCTAGACTGAGGCCATGTAGTGTAGATTATAATTAATTCACTTGGTTTAGCTTGTTTTCCTCATGTTGCAACACATCGCTGTTGTTGTACTGCTGTTGTAGGCTAACTACTGCATATTATAACTGCAATATGACTAGGTACTCGAGATGATGTCCACCACTTTCCAAATGAGCTGCAACTTTGAATCTGTGAAGGAACGATTGATCTCCATGTGGCTTTTGAGCTGCGTCCAACACTTTGAAACTCTCTGTATCTAAACACATTCACTCAAACAGTCTCTCTTTGGTAGTGCAGTGAGGAGCAGGTTAGAGGGTCCAGCCCAGTCCGATGATTGTGGCCAGCAGGTAGCACATCCCTATGGTACAGGTCATTAGCATCATGGGGAAGCCTAGCCTGGAAACAACAAGAAACACAACAACACATTGTCAACATACTGTACCATGAATGACAAAACAACAACGAGCACAGACCTTATCAAGAGTGACTAGCAGACCTTATCAAGAGTGACTAGCAGACCTGATCTAGAGCGACTAGCAGACCTTATCTAGAGCGACTAGCAGACCTTATCTAGAGCGACTAGCAGACCTTATCAAGAGTGACTAGCAGACCTGATCTAGAGCGACTAGCAGACCTTATCTAGAGCGACTAGCAGACCTTATCTAGAGTGACTAGCAGACCTTATCAAGAGTGACTAGCAGACCTGATCTAGAGCGACTAGCAGACCTTATCTAGAGCGACTAGCAGACCTTATCTAGAGCGACTAGCAGACCTTATCTAGAGTGACTAGCAGACCTGATCTAGAGCGACTAGCAGACCTTATCTAGAGCGACTAGCAGACCTTATCTAGAGTGACTAGCAGACCTTATCTAGAGCGACTAGTAGACCTGATCTAGAGCGACTAGCAGACCTTATCTAGAGTGACTAGCAGACCTGATCTAGAGCGACTAGCAGACCTTATCTAGAGCGACTAGCAGACCTTATCTAGAGTGACTAGCAGACCTTATCTAGAGCGACTAGTAGACCTGATCTAGAGCGACTAGCAGACCTGATCAAGAGCGACTAGCAGACCTGATCAAGAGCGACTAGCAGACCTGATCTAGAGCGACTAGTAGACCTTATCTAGAGCGACTAGCAGACCTTATCTAGAGTGACTAGCAGACCTTATCTAAAAGGGACTAGCAGTCAGTACTTTACCAAACACATATCACATTCATTGAAGGTACTGTAGACCCGTCTTTGAACTGATATCAGCAATCCCAATATCTACACTTTATTCCCTGTCTTTATTGTGAATTCTGATTGTAGCACCATTCTGAGACTTTATTGGGAATTCTGATTGTAGCACCATTCTGAGTCTTTATTGTGAATTCTGAATGTAGCACCAGGGCCTTACACGGTTGCTGCCAAATACACTGAGTGGACAAAACATTATGACCAGGTGAATCCAGACGAAAGCTGTGATCCCTTATTGAAGCCACTTGTTAAATCCATTTGAATCATTGTAGATGAAGGGGAGGAGACAGGTTAAAGAAGGGACATGGATTGTGTCATTCAGAGGGTGAGTGGGCAAGACAAAAGATTCATATTTATACCCCTTCACTCTTTCAATGTGTTGTAACATTACAGCCTTATTTCTAAAATTGGTATAAAAAAAAAAGTTTTGCCTCAGTCTACACACAGTACCCCTTAATGACAAAGCAAAAACAGGTTTTTAGAAATGTATACAAAAATAAAATAACGAAATATTACATTTACGTAAGTATTCAGACCCTTTACTTAGTACTTTGTTGAAGCATCTTTGGCAGCGATTACAGCCCTGATTCTTCTTCGGTATGACGCTACAAACTTGCATTTGGGGACTTTCTCCCATTTTTCTCTGCAGATCCTCTCAAGCTCTGACATGGTTGGATGGGGAGCGTCGCTGCACAGCTATTTTCAGGTCATCGGCAAAGATGTTAGATCGGGTTCAAGTCCGGGTTCTGATGCACCAGAGGGGACTGCTGACGTTTTAGGTGCTCCTAGCCAACTTATTTTTTTCTTATTTTGTACATAATGTAGCTGCTACCGTCTGTTATGACCGAAAATAACTTCTGGGCATCAAAACAGCGAATACTCAACTCGAACTGGAAGAATAGTTTTTCTTTAATGAGTCCGACGTGAAGGATATACGGCTTTCTTGGGATTGGTCCATATCCCAGTCATTTGCATAAAGAAAGGGGGGGGGGAGTCGGGCTGCCAGAGAATTCGTAGGCGAGTGAGTAAACTTCCAATGCCATTCGTTCTATTGGCCGACGTGGAACATTGGAAAATAAAATGGACGACCTACGATCAAGACTGCACTACCAACGGGACATTAACAAACTGTAATATTTTATGTTTCACTGACTGAACGACAACAACACAGATAATATAGAACTGGCGGGATTTTCCATGCACCGGCAGGACAGAGAAGCTGTGTCTGGTAAGACGAGGGTGTGTGTCTATTTGTCAATAACAGCGCGATCTCTAATATTAAAGAAGTCTCGAGGTACAGAGTACCTTATGATAAGCTGTAGACCACGCAATCAACTAAGAGAGTTCTGATCTATATTATTCGTAGCTGTCTATTTACCATCACAAACTGATGCTGGCACTAAGACCACACTCAACCAGCTGTATAAGGCCATATGTAATCAAGAAAACACTCATTTCTACTAGCATGTCAAAAAAATAAAAATACTCGAGACCACCTTTTTTTCCCCACACACAGAGATGTATAAAGCTCTCTCTTGCCCTCCATTTGGCAAATCTGACCATAATTCCTGCTGATTCCTGCGTACAAGCAAAAACTAAAGCAGGAAGTATCAGTGACTCGCTCAATATGGGAGTGGTCAGATGACGCGGATGCTAAGCTACAGGACTGTTTTGTACAGACTGGAATATGTTCCGCGATGACATTGAGGAGTATAACACCTCAGTCATCGGCTTCATCAATAAGTACATTGATGACGTCGTCCCCACAGTGACCGTACGCACATATCCCAACCAGAAGCCATGGATTACTGGCAACATCCGCATCGAGCAAAAGGCTAGAGTTGCTGCTTTCAAGGAGCGGGACACTAATCCGGAAGCTTATGAGAAATCCTGCTATGCCCTCTGACGAACCATCAAACAGGCAAAGTGTCAATAGAGAACTAAGATTGAATCCTATTATACCGGCTCTGACACCAACGAGTAATCTAACCTAACAATTCCACAACAACTACCTAATACACACAAGTGTAAAGGGATAAAGAATATGTACATAAAGATATATGAATGAGTGATGGTACAGAGCGGCATAGGCAAGATGCAGTAGATGGAATCGAGTACAGTATATACATATGAGATGAGTAATGTAGGGTATGTAAACAAAAAAGTGGCATTGTTTAAAGTGGCTAGTGATACATGTATTACATAAAGATGGCAAGATGCAGTAGATGGTATAGAGTACAGTATATACATATGAGATGAGTAATGTAGGGTAAGTAAACCTTATATTAAGTGGCATTATTTAAAGTGGCTAGGGATATTTATTTTTTTACATATATTTCCATTATTAAAGTGTCTGGAGTTGAGTCAGTATGTTGGCAGCCACTCAATGTTAGTGGTGGCTGTTTAACAGTCTGATGGCCTTGAGATAGAAGCTGTTTTTCAGTCTCTCCGTCCCTGCTTTGATGCATCTGTACTAGAGATTGACCGATTATGATTTTTCAACGCCGATACCGATTATTGGAGGACCAAAAACGCCGATACCGATTAATCGGCCTAATTCTTTTTTAATGATGACAATTACAACAATACTGAATGAACACTTATTTTAACTTAATATAATACATCAATAAAATCTATTTAGCCTCAAGTAAATAATGAAACATGTTCAATTTGGTTTAAATAATGCAAAAACAACGTGTTGGAGAAGAAAGTAAAAGTGCAATATGTGCTATCTAAGAAAGATAACGTTTCAGTTCCTTGCTCAGAACATGAGAACATATGAAAGCTGGTGGTTCCTTTTAACATGAGTCATCAATATTCCCAGGTAAGAAGTTTTAGGTTGTAGTTATTATAGGAATTCTAGGACTATTTCCCTCTATACCATTTGTATTTCATTAAAAAACTTCTTGATACTACCCATCCCGCATGAGGGAGCGTAATCATAGCCTCAAACTAATTAGCATAACGCAGCGGACATAAATCTTCCTAGAAAATGTTCCTATTCATGAAAATCACAAATTAAATATATTGAGACACAGCTTAGCCTTTTGTCAATCACACTGTCATCTCAGATTTTTTAAATATGCTTTACAGCCAACGCTAGACAAGCATTTGTGTAAGTTTATCATGGCATAATGCTATGCTTGGCTCTGCTAGCAGCAGGCAACATTTTCACGAAAATAAGAAAAGCAACCAAATTAAATCATTTACCTTTGAAGAACTTCGGATGTTTTCACTCAGGAGACTCCTAGTTAGATAGCAAATGTTCCTTTTTTCCAAAAAACATTATTTTTGTAGGCGAAATAGCTCCGTTTGTTCTTCACGTTTGGCTGAGAAATCGACCGGAAAATGCAGTCACTACAACAAACTTTTTTCCAAATTAGCTCCATAATATCGACAGAAACATGGCAAACGTTGTTTAGAATCAATCCTCAAGGTGTTTTTCACATATATATTCGATAATATATCCGTCGGGACAATTGGTTTCTCATAAGAAGCGATTGGAAAAATGGCTACTTGTGTACTTTACGCAAGATTTTCTGCGGGAGCCATCATGTGACCACTTGCTAAATGTGGTCCCTTACGGCTATTCTTCAACATAAATGTGTAAAAAGACGTCACAATGCTGTAAACACCTTGGGGAATACGCTCATTCGTAGCTCATTCACAGCCATATAAGGAGTCATTGGCATGAGGCGGTTTAGAAAAATGCGGCATTTCCTGATTGGATCTTTATCTGGGTTTCGCCTGTAACATCAGTTCTGTTGCACTCACAGACAATATCTTTGCAGTTTTGGAAACGTCAGAGTGTTTTCTATCCAAAGCTGTCAATTATATGCATAGTCGAGCATCTTGTCGTGACAAAATATCCTGTTTAAAACGGGAACGTTTTTTATCCAAAAATGAAAATACTGCCCCCTAGTTATAAAAGGTTAACCTTTCACTATTGGATGTTCTTATAAGCACTTTAGAATTGCCAGTGTAACAGTATAGCTTCCGTCCCTCTCTTCGCTCCCCCGTGGGCTTGAACCAGCAACACAACAGCAACAACAGCCACCATCGAAGCAGCGTTACACATGCAGAGCAAGGGGAACAACTACTACAAGGCTCAGAGCGAGTGACGTTTGAAACGCTATTAGCGCACGCTAACTAACTAGCCATTTCACTTCGGTTATACCAGCCTCATCTCGGGAGTTGATAGGCTTGAAGTCATGAACAGCGCAATGCTTGATGCACAACGAAGAGCTGCTGGCAAAATGCACGAAAGGGCTGTTTGAATGAATGTTTACGTGCCTGCTTCTACCTACCACCTCTCAGTCAGATACTTAGATACTTGTATGCTCAGTCAGATTATATGCAACACAGGACACGCTAGATAATATCTAGTAATATCATCAACCATGTGTAGTTAACTAGTGATTATGATTGATTGTTTTTTTATAAGATAAGTTTAATGCTAGCTAGCAACTTACCTTGTCTTACTGCATTCGCGTAACAGGCAGTCTCCTTGTGGAGTGCAACGAGAGAGAGGCAGGTCATTATTGCTTTGGACTAGTTAACTGTAAGGTTGCAAGAATGGATCCCCCGAGCTGACAAGGTGAAAATCTGTCGTTCTGCCCCTGAATGAGGCAGTTAACCCACCGTTCCTAGGCCGTCATTGAAAATAAGAATGTGTTCTTAACTGACTTGCCTAGTTAAATAAAGGTATACAAAAAAATATATATATATTTTTTTTTAAATAAAATCGGCCCCCAAAAATACAAATTTCCGGTTGTTATGAAAACTTGAAATCGCCCCTAATTAATCGGCCATTCTGATTAATCGGTCGACCTCTACTTGTTACTGCTAAATATGTAAGAGAATGACAGTACATAGTGGCAGAATGAATTACCCTACTAGGTCTACTGTAAGATTTAGGGTTAGTCTACACCAGGGCTATTCAACTCTGACCCTACCAGGTCTACTGTAAGAGTTAGGGTTAGTCTACACCAGGGCAATTCAACTCTGACCCTAACAGGTCTACTGTAAGAGTTAGGGTGAGTCTACACCAGGGCTATTCAACTATGACTCTACCAGGTCTACTGGTTAGTTTAGACCAGGGCTATTCAACTCTGACTCTACCAGGTCTACTGTAAGAGTTAGGGTTAGTCTAGACCAGGGCTATTCAACTCTGACCCTACCAGGTCTACTGGTTCATCTACACCAGGGCTATTCAACTCTGACCCTACCAGGTCTACTGTAAGAGTTAGGGTTAGTCTAGACCAGGGGTATTCAACTCTGACCCTACAAGGTCTACTGTAAGAGGTAGGGTGAGTCTAGACCAGGGGTATTCAACTCTGACCCTACCAGGTCTACTGGTTAGTCTACACCAGGGCTATTCAACTCTGACCCTACCAGGTCTACTGTAAGAGTTAGGGTTAGTCTACACCAGGGCTATTCAACTCTGCTTTTCTGTTCTACCTGATAATTAATTGCACCCACCTGGTGTCCCAGGTCTAAATCAGTCCCTGATTAGAGGGGAATCACCCACCTGGTGTCCCAGGTCTAAATCAGTCCCTGATTAGAGGGGAATCACCCACCTGGTGTCCCAGGTCTAAATCAGTCCCTGATTAGAGGGGAATCACCCACCTGGTGTCCCAGGTCTAAATCAGTGCTTGTTTAGAGGGGAATCACCCACCTGGTGTCCCAGGCCTAAATCAGTCCCTGTTTAGAGGGGAATAACCCACCTGGTGTACCAGGTCTAAATCAGTCCCTGATTAGAGGGGAATCACCCACCTGGTGTCCCAGGTCTAAATCAGTCCCTGATTAGAGGGGAATCACCCACCTGGTGTCCCAGGTCTAAATCAGTCCCTGATTAGAGGGGAATCACCCACCTGGTGTCCCAGGTCTAAATCAGTCCCTGATTAGAGGGGAATCACCCACCTGGTGTCCCAGTTCTAAATCAGTCCCTGTTTAGAGGGGAATCACCCACCTGGTGTCCCAGGTCTAAATCAGTGCTTGTTTAGAGGGGAATCACCCACCTGGTGTCCCAGGCCTAAATTTTTTTTTATTTTATTTTTTATTTCACCTTTATTTAACCAGGTAGGCTAGTTGAGAACAAGTTCTCATTTGCAACTGCGACCTGGCCAAGATAAGGCATAGCAGTGTGAACAGACAACACAGAGTTACACATGGAGTAAACAATTAACAAGTCAATAACACAGTAGAAAAAAGGGGAGTCTATATATACATTGTGTGCAAAAGGCATGAGAAGGTAGGCAAATAATTACAATTATGCAGATTAACACTGGAGTGATAAATGATCAGATGGTTATGTACAGGTAGAGATTGGTGTGCAAAAGAGCAGAAAAATAAAAATAAATAAATAAAAACAGTATGGGGATGAGGTAGGTGAAAATGGGTGGGCTATTTACCAATAGACTATGTACAGCTGCAGCGATCGGTTAGCTGCTCGGATAGCAGATGTTTGAAGTTGGTGAGGGAGATAAAAGTCTCCAACTTCAGCGATTTTTGCAATTCGTTCCAGTCACAGGCAGCAGAGAACTGGAACGAAAGGCGGCCAAATGAGGTGTTGGCTTTAGGGATGATCAGTGAGATACACCTGCTGGAGCGCGTGCTACGGATGGGTGTTGCCATCGTAACCAGTGAACTGAGATAAGGCGGAGCTTTACCTAGCATGGACTTGTAGATGACCTGGAGCCAGTGGGTCTGGCGACGAATATGTAGCGAGGGCCAGCCGACTAGAGCATACAAGTCGCAGTGGTGGGTGGTATAAGGTGCTTTAGTGACAAAACGGATGGCACTGTGATAAACTGCATCCAGTTTGCTGAGTAGAGTGTTGGAAGCAATTTTGTAGATGACGTCGCCGAAGTCGAGGATCGGTAGGATAGTCAGTTTTACTAGGGTAAGTTTGGCGGCGTGAGTGAAGGAGGCTTTGTTGCGGAATAGAAAGCCGACTCTTGATTTGATTTTCGATTGGAGATGTTTGATATGGGTCTGGAAGGAGAGTTTAGAGTCTAGCCAGACACCTAGGTACTTATAGATGTCCACATATTCAAGGTCGGAACCATCCAGGGTGGTGATGCTGGTCAGGCGTGCGGGTGCAGGCAGCGAACGGTTGAAAAGCATGCATTTGGTTTTACTAGCGTTTAAGAGCAGTTGGAGGCCACGGAAGGAGTGCTGTATGGCATTGAAGCTCGTTTGGAGGTTAGATAGCACAGTGTCCAAGGACGGGCCGGAAGTATATAGAATGGTGTCGTCTGCGTAGAGGTGGATCAGGGAATCGCCCGCAGCATGAGAAACATCATTGATATATACAGAGAAAAGAGTCGGCCCGAGAATTGAACCCTGTGGCACCCCCATAGAGACTGCCAGAGGACCGGACAGCATGCCCTCCGATTTGACACACTGAACTCTGTCTGCAAAGTAATTGGTGAACCAGGCAAGGCAGTCATCCGAAAAACCGAGGCTACTGAGTCTGCCGATAAGAATACGGTGATTGACAGAGTCGAAAGCCTTGGCAAGGTCTATGAAGACGGCTGCACAGTACTGTCTTTTATCGATGGCGGTTATGATATCGTTTAGTACCTTGAGCGTGGCTGAGGTACACCCGTGACCGGCTCGGAAACCAGATTGCACAGCGGAGAAGGTACGGTGGGATTCAAGATGGTCAGTGACCTGTTTGTTGACTTGGCTTTCGAAGACCTTAGATAGGCAGGGCAGGATGGATATAGGTCTGTAACAGTTTGGGTCCAGGGTGTCGCCCCCTTTGAAGAGGGGGATGACTGCGGCAGCTTTCCAATCCTTGGGGATCTCAGACGATATGAAAGAGAGGTTGAACAGGCTGGTAATAGGGGTTGCGACAATGGCGGCGGATAGTTTCAGGAATAGAGGGTCCAGATTGTCCAGCCCAGCTGATTTGTACGGGTCCAGGTTTTGCAGCTCTTTCAGGACATCTGCTATCTGGATTTGGGTAAAGGAGAACCTGGAGAGGCTTGGGCGAGTAGCTGCGGGGGGGGGGGGAGCTGTTGTCCGAGGTTGGAGTAGCCAGGCGGAAGGCATGGCCAGCCGTTGAGAAATGCTTGTTGAAGTTTTCGATAATCATGGATTTATCGGTGGTGACCATGTTACCTAGTCTCAGTGCAGTGGGCAGCTGGGAGGAGGTGCTCTTGTTCTCCATGGACTTCACAGTGTCCCAGAACTTTTTGGAGTTGGAGCTACAGGATGCAAACTTCTGCCTGAAGAAGTTGGCTTTAGCTTTCCTGACTGACTGTGTGTATTGGTTCCTGACTTCCCTGAACAGTTGCATATCGCGGGGACTATTCGATGTTAGCGCAGTCCGCCACAGGATGTTTTTGTGCTGGTCGAGGGCAATCAGGTCTGGAGTGAACCAGGGGCTATATCTGTTCTTAGTTCTGCATTTTTTGAACGGAGCATGCTTATCTAAAATGGTGAGGAAGTTACTTTTAAAGAAAGACCAGGCATCCTCAACTGACGGGATGAGGTCAATGTCCTTCCAGGATACCCGGGCCAGGTCGATTAGAAAGGCCTGCTCACAGAAGTGTTTTAGGGAGCGTTTGACAGTGATGAGGGGTGGTCGTTTGACTGCGGCTCCGTAGCGGATACAGGCAATGAGGCAGTGATCGCTGAGATCCTGGTTGTAGACAGCGGAGGTGTATTTGGAGGGCCAGTTGGTCAGGATGACGTCAATGAGGGTGCCCTTGTTTACAGAGTTAGGGTTGTACCTGGTGGGTTCCTTGATGATTTGAGTGAGATTGAGGGCATCTAGCTTAGATTGTAGGACTGCCGGGGTGTTAAGCATATCCCAGTTTAGGTCACCTAACAGAACAAACTCTGAAGCTAGATGGGGGGCGATCAATTCACAAATGGTGTCCAGGGCACAGCTGGGAGCTGAGGGGGGTCGGTAGCAGGCGGCAACAGTGAGAGACTTATTTCTGGAGAGAGTAATTTTCAAAATTAGTAGTTCGAACTGTTTGGGTATGGACCTGGAGAGTATGACATTACTTTGCAGGCTATCTCTGCAGTAGACTGCAACTCCTCCCCCTTTGGCAGTTCTATCTTGACGGAAGATGTTATAGTTGGGTATGGAAATCTCAGAATTTTTGGTGGCCTTCCTGAGCCAGGATTCAGACACGGCAAGGACATCAGGGTTAGCAGAGTGTGCTAGAGCAGTGAGTAAGACACACTTAGGGAGGAGGCTTCTGATGTTGACATGCATGAAACCAAGTCCCTGTTTAGAGGGGAATCCCCCACCTGGTGTCCCAGGTCTAAATCAGTCCCTGATTAGAGGGGAATCACCCACCTGGTGTCCCAGGTCTAAATCAGTCCCTGATTAGAGGGGAATCACACAGCAGTGGAACTGGAGGTCCAGAGGTCAGTTTGAAGGTCCTATGGACACATGGTGGCTTGGTGGGCCAGACTGAGCCACCACAGCAACAATATTTGTTACCTGTTGTCACAAGAAAAGGGCAACCAGTGAAGAACAAACAACATTGTAAAAACAACCTACACTGCGTGTCCAAAATGTGGAAACCTGCTCGACGAACATCTCATTCCGAAATCATGGATATTAATATGGAGTTGGTCCCCCCCTTTGCTGTTACAACAGCCTCCACTCTTCTGGGAAGGCTTTCCACTAGACTGTGGAACATTGCTGCTATAACAGCCTCCACTCTTCTGGGAAGGCTTTCCACTAGATGTAGGAACATTGCTGCTATAACAGCCTCCACTCTTCTGGGAAGGATTTCCACTAGATTTTGGAACATTGCTGCTATACCAGCCTCCACTCTTCTGGGAAGGCTTTCCACTAGATGTTGGAACATTGCTGCTATAACAGCCTCCACTCTTCTGGGAAGGCTTTCCACTAGATGTTGGAACATTGCTGCTATAACAGCCTCCACTCTTCTGGGATGTGTTCCACTAGATGTTGGAACATTGCTGCTATAACAGCCTCCACTCTTCTGGGATGTGTTCCACTAGATGTTGGAACATTGCTGCTACAACAACCTCCACTCTTCTGGGAAGGCTTTCCACTAAATGTTCAAACATTGCTGCGGGGACTTGTTTCCATTTAGTCACAAGGTGAGTTTGGCCACTGATGTTGGGCGATTAGGCCTGGCTTGTAGTCAGCGTTCCAATTCATCACAATGGTGTTTGATGGGGTCGAGGTCAAGGTTCTGTGAAGGCCATTCAAGTTCTTCACACTGATCTTGACAACCCATTTCTGTATGGACCTTGCTTTGTGCACGGGGGCATTGTCATTCTGAAACAGGAAAGGGCCCCAAACTGTTGCCACAAAGTTGAAAGCACAGAATCGTCTAGAATGTCATTGTATGCTGTAGAGGTAAGATTTCACTTCACTGAAACTAAGAGGCCCGAACCATGAAAAACAACCCCAGACCAACTTTACAGTTGGCACTATGCATTGGAGCCGGTAGCGTTCTCCTGGCATCATCAGACTGCCAGATGGTGAAGAGTGATTCATCACTGCAGAGAACACGTTTCCACTGCTCCAGAGTCCAATGGCAGCGAGCTTTACACCACTCCAGCCAACGCTTGGCATTGTGCATGGTGATCTTAGACTTGTGTGCGGCTGCTCGGCCACGGAAACCCATTTCATGAAGTTCCCGATGAACGGCTCTTGTGCTGACGTTGCTTCCAGAGGCAGTTTGGAACCCGGTAGTGAGTGTTGCAACACGAAGACGGCCAATTTTATACACGCTTCATCACTCAGTGGTCCTGTTCTGTGAGCTTGTACGGCCTACCACTTCGCGGCTGAGCCGTTGTTGCTCCTAGAAGGCCATTCTACTGAGCTCTAAAGGAAGGCCATTCTACTGAGCTCTAAAGGAAGGACCATTCTACTGAGCTCTAAAGGAAGGCCAATCTACTGAGCTCTAAAGGAAGGTCATTCTAATGAGCTCTAAAGGGAGGTCATTCTAATGAGCTCTAAAGGAAGGTCATTCTAATGAGCTCTAAAGGGAGGTCATTCTACTGAGCTCTAAAGGAAGGCCATTCTACTGAGCTCTAAAGGCAGGCCATTATACTGCCAATGTTTGTCTGTGGAGATTGTATACATCTGGGTTTGGCTGAAATAGCCGAATCCACATACTGTATAGATGGTGTATACTAATCACATACTGTATAGATGGAGTATACTAATCACATACTGTATAGATGGAGTATACTAATCACATACTGTATAGATGGAGTATACTAATCACATACTGTATAGATGGAGTATACTAATCAGTTTATTTCTTTTCCCTTTCATACTATTTAACACATCTTTGAAATGTCTATATTCTCTTCAAACGTGTAATGTTTTCCGTTCATTTCTGATTGTTTATTTCCCTTGTTTATTTAACTTTTGTTTGTCTATTTCACTTGCTTTGGCAATGTAAACATGTTTCCGATGCCAAAAAAGAGACAACAGAGAGAGAGAGAGAGAGAGTTAGAGACAAAGAGAGAGAGAGGGGTAGAGGGAGAGAGAGAGAGAGAGAGACAGAGAGAGAGACCGAGAGAGGGAGAGGGGTAGAGGGAGAGAGAGAGGGAGAGAGAGAGAGACAGAGAGAGACAGAGAGAGAGAGAGGGGTAGAGGGAGAGAGAGAGACCGAGAGAGAGAGAGAGAGAGAGAGAGAGAGAGAGACAGAGAGAGGGAGACAGAGAGAGACAGACAGAGAAAGAGAGAGACAGAGAGACAGAGAGAGAGACAGAGAGAGAGACAGAGAGAGAGACAGAGAGACAGAGAGAGAGACAGAGAGACAGAGAGAGAGAGACCGAGAGAGAGACAGACAGAGAGACAGAGAGAGAGACAGAGAGAGAGACAGAGAGAGTGCAAATGGGAGAGTGAGAGAGGGGGGGGGGGGGGGGGGGGGCATACAACAAGAGAGCTCTCCAGACACCCGTATTGCTCAAAGCAAGATCTCTGTGTTTCAGTTCGGAATACACCTGTGTTGGAACCTGATCCAGATGGACCTGTGCCGTAGAACTATCCCATAGCCAGTCTGCAGTGCCAGTCTGGTCAGCTTGCCCAGGTGGGCCACATGTAATTACATGGACTCTTCTTACGCCAGTGAGACAGAGCAGGGATCCAAGCCATGATGCAACACTAACACAACGCTACTTAACACCGTAGCTATGAATACAATGAAGGAGAAACTGGGTCAATATTCATTCCCGTGCACTATATGAATGGTCTGTTCAATCAAACTCAGGACCCACAGCACTGCTGTCCTGTCTGTATGCCTGTCTGTCTGTTACACTTTCTGATGAGTAGACATTACAACTAAACACAGCTGGCAAATGTTATACTAGTCTGTGTCAGTAGCCTGTTTCAGTATGTCAGTAGCCCGTGTCGGTAGTCCGTGTCTATGGCCTGTGTCAGTAGCCTGTTTCAGTATGTCAGTAGCCCGTGTCGGTAGTCCGTGTCTATGGCCTGTGTCAGTAGCCTGTTTCAGTATGTCAGTAGCCCGTGTCGGTAGTCCGTGTCTATGGCCTGTGTCAGTTACCTGTTTCAGTATGTCAGTAGCCCGTGTCGGTAGTCCGTGTCAGTAGTCTGTGTCTATAGCCTGTGTCGGTAGACCGTGTCAGTAGCCTGTGTCAGTAGTCTGTGTCAGTAGCCTGTGTCAGTAGTCTGTGTCGGTAGACCGTGTCAGTAGCCTGTGTCAGTAGTCTGTGTCTATAGCCTGTGTCAGTAGTCTGTGTCTATAGCCTGTGTCAGTAGCCCGTGTCTATAGCCTGTGTCGGTAGTCAGTGTCAGTAGCCTGTGTCAGTATGTTAAGTACATGTTACTGAAGAGCTCCCCTGTGTCAGTAGCCTGTGTCAGTAGCCTGTGTCAGTATGTTAAGTACATGTTACTGAAGAGCTCCCCTGTGTCAGTGTGTTAAGTATGTTAAGTACAGCTCCCCTGTGTTATGGGTATAGAACTAAAGCGTCATTGTGAGTTTCATGTGATCACACCGTTAGAGACAAAAGTCTACATTTCTAATGACAATCTACGGAGCTGTCACTACCCAGCAAACTGCCAACATTCCCAGAACATTAGCTAAGATTCCCATGAAGTTATATTTAAAGGTTGGAACTTTAAAGTTTGGCCTTTCTAGGGAGTTTTTCCTAGCCACCGTGCTTCTACACCTGCATTGCTTGCTGTTTGGGGTTTTAGGCTGGGTTTCTGTACAGCACTTTGAGATATCAGCTGATGTACGAAGGGCTATATAAATAAATTTGATTTGATTTGATTTGATTTGGAACGTTCTCCTAACATCTGTAGCAGTCATCACAGAACATTCCCCAAACGTTGTCATTACGTTTCCAGGTGATGTTAATGACACAACGTACCAGTAACGTTTTTAAGTCCATACACAATGTGCAATAAAAGGGGATCTGAGAAAACAGTACAGGAACGTTCCGCTAACGTTGATGGAGATGTTAAAAAACACCCATAACAACAAGCAGGGAAGATTCCCACAATGCTCTCACAAAGTTATAGCGTTGACGTTATGACATGATTGTTCCAATAACGTTCCCTAACGTTCCAATAACGTTCCCTAAACATTGTTCATCAATCATGTACGGATTCAATTAAAGCTCGAATCCTTAATTGAAACCTTTACAAAGCGGTCACCATGCCTGTGTTTTGGAGGGATGGGGCTGAAGAAATGTTACCACTGTCTTATTCATAACGCTATGGAACGTTCATGATATCAAGATTATAGTTTTCAACATTTTTTTAAGCATGTTTTGAGGCTAAATAGTGTTTGTTTACATTTACATTGTTTACAAACATTGGAGTAAAACAAGCTCCTATTTTGGGTTCTGATGGGGTACAGCAGTTGAAATAAGATCATGAGGCATTTATAAGTTACATTCTTCAAGAAACAATGTAGTTTAAAAATATATAAATGTATATAATGAATTTATAAGTCCAAAAATGGATGTAACAACTACTGATTCCAACTTTAAATTGGTTCTGAGAAAACGTGACTGGAATGTTCCACACATTAATAGAGATGTCAGCTGAGACACCGACCTAGGCATGGGATCTTCATTTGCCCAGTTTCTCACAGCAGGAACAGAATCGTGCAGCATCGTGAAATATGCATGACTACGTGGGTTATAAAAAGTGGACATTTTGTATGGGTTGATACATTTTTCGTTAGGACCAATCAATTCTGACATGTTAAAAAAAGTGGAAAATTACAAGCCTTTTTAAACCTTGAATACAATACAAATTCATTTCCTGCATAATGCAGGATGGTGCCTAACCTGGTCTGTCAGAGGACACATCATAAAAACACAGGTCATCCCTAGAGACAGGAAGAGACTAAACTCTCTTAACATTATAGGCCGAGGTCACCTTTAGACAGGTGCGTCACTTTCTGCTGAGCCATGTTCTTTTACCCAGGATGCACAGCAGGACAGGACAAAGGCCAGAGAAGAAAGTGCTTACGCAATGACACGGCCAGGAGGAGGAGAGGAGCGGTGTCTCTCTCCTGTCTGTATCCTTGTGTAAACTCTATTTCCTGTCTCTCTCTCCTGTCTGTATCATTGTGTAAGCTCTACTTCCTGTGGCCTCTCTCCTGTCTGTATCATTGTGTAAGCTCTACTTCCTGTAGTTTCTCTCCTGTCTGTATCATTGTGTAAGCTCTATTTCCTGTGGCCTCTCTCCTGTCTGTATCATTGTGTAAGCTCTACTTCCTGTGGCCTCTCTCCTGTCTGTATCATTGTGTAAGCTCTACTTCCTGTGGCCTCTCTCCTGTCTGTATCCTTGTGTAAGCTCTACTGTATTTCCTGACCCAAGACCAGCTCAGTTAATCCCTACCATTGTGACAATGAGTCGTCATAATGCTGCATTAAATGTACATTATCATAGGAACGTTGGCACATAGGGACGTTGGCACATAGGGACGTTGCTCTTTCATGCCGTCCCTAGGAGGGGTGCGTCACTTGAATGGGTTGAGTGAGTCACTGACGTGATCTTCCCGTCTGGGTGGCGCCCAGACAGTCAGCCTGGTCGTGCTGCTGCTCCAGTTTCAACTGTTCTGCCTCCAGTTTCAACTGTTCTGCCTGTTCTGCCTGTGGCTATGGAACCCTGACCTGTTCACCGGACGTGCTACCTGTCCCAGACCTGCTGTTTTCAACTCTCTAGAGACAGCAGGAGTGGTAGAGATACTCTTAATGATCGGCTATGAAAAGCCAACTGACACTTACTCCTGAGGTGCTGACCTGTTGCACCCTCGACAACCACTGTGATTATTATTATTTGACCATGTTCTGTTATAATCTCCACCCGGGACAGCCAGAAGAGGACTGGCCACCCCACATAGCCTGGTTCCTCTCTAGTTTTCTTCCTAGGTTTTGGCCTTTCTAGGGAGTGGCCTTTCTAGCCACTGTGCTTCTACACCTGCATTGCTTGCTGTTTGGGGTTTTAGGCTGGGTTTCTGTACAGCACTTTTAAATATCAACTGATGTAACAAGGGCTATATAAATAATTTTGATTTGACTGATGTCTTGAGATTATGCTTCAATATATTCACATAATTTCCCCACCTCATGATACCATCTATTTTGTGAAGTGCACCAGTACCTCCTACAGCAAAGCCCCCGCACAACATGATGCTGCCACCCCCGTGCTTCACAGTTGGGATGGTGTTCTTCAGCTTGCAAGCCTCCCCCTTTTTCCTCAAAACATAACGATGGTCATTATGGCCAAACAGTTCTATTTTTGTTTCATCAGACCAGAGGGCATTCCTCCAAAAAGTACGATATTTGTCCCTATGTGCAGTTACAAACCGTAGTCTGCGGTTTTTATGGCGGTTTTGGAGCAGTGGCTTCTTCCTTGTTGAGCGGCCTTTCAGGTTATGTCGATATAGGGCTCGTTTTACTGTGGATATAGATGCTTTTGTACCTGTTTCCTCCAGCATCTTCATAAGGTCCTTTGCTGTTGTTCTGGGATTGAATTGCACTTTTCGCACCAAAGTACGTTCATCTCTAGGAGACAGAACACGTCTCCTTCCTCAGCGGTATGACGGCTGTGTGGTCCCATGGTGTTTATACTTGCATACTTTTGTTTGTACAGATCAACGTGATGCCTTCGGGCGTTTGGAAATTGCTCCCAATGATGAACCAGACTTGGAGGTCTACATTTTTCTTTCTGAGGTCTTAACTGATTGCTTTTGATTTTCCCATGATATCAAGCAAAGAGGCACTGAGTTTGAAGGTAGGCCTTGAAATACATCCTCAGGTACAGCTCCAATTGACTCAAATGAGGTCAATTAGCCTATCAGAAGCTTCTAAAGCCATGACATAATTTTCTGGAATTCTCCAAGCTGTTTAAAGGCACAGTCAACTTAGTGTATGTAAACTTCTGACCCACTGGAATTGTGATACAGTGAATTATAAGTGAAATAATCTGTCTGTAATCCATTTTTGGAAAAAATACTTGTGTCAGGCACAAAGTAGATGTCTTAACCGACTTGCCAAAACTATAGTTTGTTAATAAGAATTTTGTGGTGTTGTTGAAAAACAAGTTTTAATGACTCCAACATAAGTGTATGTAAACTTCTGACTTCAACTGTATGTGTTATTTATTTACGCCCCCTGCTATAATGTGGATAAAGGGTTACTTGTCTAACATAATCCAGGTAGAAGCAGGAATTCCCCAGGGTAGCTGTTTAGGCCCCTTTCTTTTTTCAATCTGTACTAACGACATGCCACTGGCTTTGAGTAAACAAACTCCCAGAGACAATCTACTATCAATTATATCAACTATCAATGAGACAATCTACATAAAAAGAAAGCCTCGTTAGAGCATGGATAAATTAGGCTTTGTGGTGCTCATATGAATTTTCCTTTATCAACTTCAGACCTGTCTACTTGTAACTTAAAACATGGTTTTTGTGTTTAATATGATCACAGAAAATACTGTGTGTGGTTTTACAGAGGAACACCAACCTGAAGAATTCCATGAAGGAGAAGCCGTAGCCATGTTGTTCAGCGATGCCTGCACACACCACATTGGCCGACGCACCAATCAATGTTCCGTTTCCTACGGAAACAACAAACAGTGAAATGTTCAATACATGGACATAGTAGACAAACGGGCGTATTGTTTATTCTACTGTGAACAACAATCTTGTTTTCTGTTCCTGTGGATTACTCAAATTGATGGCGCCAACTAAAGGGACTATTTGGGGCATAAGGATTTTATTTAACAAAACAAAACTACATGTTATAGCTGGAACCGTTTGGATGACAAATCAGAGGAAGATTTTCAAAAAGTAAGTGAATATTTAATCATTATATGTGAATTCATGAAACCTGTGCCTGTTGGAAAATAATTTGTGGGGCGCCGCCCTCAATCAATCACATGACATGTTTTCGCTGTAAACCGGACAGTGCAAATTAACAAGAAGGTAGGATTTCAGCCGATATAAGACACAGATGTACATAAATGTTTCAAATCCATAATATTTATGATTATTTTATTTGAATAGCGCGCCCTCCAGTTTCACCGGAAGTTGTCGCGCTAGCGGGAGCCCTAAGTTAACTGTTTTAAATCGTGTGGTAATACGGGTTATGTGCTCATGTCACCTCACAAGTTTTAAAATTAGATTTATAAAGTTGTGAACGTGTCAGTCTCACTTCCTCTGTAATCAAAAAACAGACTTGACCAATTCAACATTTGTGAACCACAGTATTTTATACAAACAAATGTCCTGATTGCTATTCTAAAGGAAGAGTTTCATTTATTTATTTTTTATTATACATTTTGGCAAATTGACATGAATGAAAAACATATCTTGTGAAAGATCGATTACTGGCTGGTGAAAAGACAGACATGATTTTGTTTGAAATATATTTTGATTTTAGAGAGACAAATAATAATAATAAATAATAAATTTTGTGGCAAAATGTTATAATAATATATCCACCCCAAACAACAGAACACCAATAGAAATAGTATCCCAATTGGGTTTTAAATAGTTACATGTAAAAATGATACATAAATAAATATTAAAATAATCCATTTGTTTCAACTGTATTGTGCAAATATCACATTTATCGTATCCAGAGGGTGAACAACATATGTAATGTGTGTTTTATTATTTACATTTTCATTTTACACGTTTAAGCAACTTTTCAAACAATTTTATGGGGGTTGACATTTTTTGTGTTAGGAAAAATTAAGAGCAGATTTTTGAGGTTGATTATACACTTTAGGGAAGGATTTAAAAAAGAATAACGACATTGAAAGTGTGACGCAATTATTTTGCCGGTCAAGGATGAATTGATTCTTATTGTTGGAATGACTTATGTTTGCAGGCTAATATTGAAATATGGTCTCAGAGCATTTCGTATTATTCTGCACGTAAATCCGAGACACTCCATTTCGTATGATATGATATGATATGTTAAGACTTCCCAATGATGTGGCTATCGTTAGCTAGGTGGCTAACGCTGACGTTAGAGAGCTGGCTAATGTTAGCTAGGCTAGCGGTTAGGGATTAAAGTCCTCAGCTACAATAAATGGGGCCTTAGGATTTGCAGTTTCCAGTTTGCACAAAGTCCAGTGTAGTTCCTTGAGAGCCGTCTTGAAGTAGAATATACATACACAGTTGTGACTATAACCAAAGAGAATTCTCTTGGGAGGTAATACGGTCAGCATTTGATTGTGAGGTTTTCCAGGTCAGGTGAACAAAAGGACTTCCTGTATGTTATTACAATTACACAATAAGTAGATAATCATGAAACATACACCTTTGCCTTTCTTCTTCCCGGAGAGTTCTTTATTCCTGTCTGCGCAATGAACTGAGAACCCAGCTGGCTGTATGGATGGGGACAGTATATTCGGAGAGAGCCTTGATTTCGTAAGTATGTTACCGTCCCTGATGTCTCTCTGGAAGGAGATCCTCACCCTGAGCTGGTCTACTTTATTGTCCAGAGACTGAAAGTTAGCGAGTAATATACTCGGAAGCTGTGGACGGTGTGCACGCCTCCTGAGTCGGACCATAAGTCCACTCCGAATACCTCTTCACAGTCGGTGTCTTGGAACAGCCCGTAGGATAACTTAAATCGCCTTGGGGGGTACCAACAAAGGATCCAATTCAGGAAAGTCGTATTTCTGGTTGAAATGCTGGTAAGTTATCGTTGCTTTGATATCCAAAAGTTATTTCCGTCTGTATGTAAATAACGCAAAGAAAAGTTCTGGGCTAATAATATCAGAAATAACACAAAATAAAATAAAAAAATACTGCAAAGTTGCTCAGGAGCAGAATGACCTTTCTTTGGAGGGTCTCTTCTGCCACACATCAAAATGGCTCCTCACCTCTACCCAGTGGAACATGCATATCAGTTATATCTCGTTTTAAAGCCCGTTTGCCTGTCTGGTCTGCAATTTCATTCCTTTCCACACCTGAATGGGCTGGGACCCAGCAGAATCTCACTACTACACGCAGTAGGTCAATCCTATTAGATTTGCCATTAGACAACGGACAGGGAATCTGAGCACTACTACAATTCTGAAAGGTTGAGTGTCCTCCACCCACTGGAGGGCAACTACTAATCGCCAACAGTTCAACTGAGTATGCTGACAGTTCATCTGTTATTCTTCTACATACACAACATGACCAAAAGTATGTGGACACCTGCTCGTCCAACATCTCATTCCAAACTCATGGGCATTAACATGGTTTTGCCCCCCCCCCCTTTACTGATAAAAAGCCTCCACTATTCTGGGAAGACTTTCCACTAGATGTTAGGACATTGTTACGGGAATTGCATCTATTCAGCCACAAGAGCATTAGTGAGGTCGGGGACTGATGTTGGGTGATTAGGCCTGGCTCACAGTCAACATTTTAATTAATCTCAAAGGTGTTCGATGGGGTTGAGGTCAGGGCTCTGTGCATGCCAGTCAAGTTCTTGCACACCGATCTCGACAAACCATTTCTGTATGAATCTTGCTTTGTCCATGAGGGCATTGTCATGTTGAAACGGGAAATGGCCTTCCTCAAACGGAGTTTGAATGTTATCTAGAATGTCATTGTAGTGAAGGGAAAGGGGGATACCTAGTCAGTTGCACAACTGAATGCGTCTTCTGCATTTAAGGATGTGCCTTAATCGACATCCACGTCTTCGGCGCCCGGAAACAGTGGGTTAGCTGCCTTACTCAGGGGCAGAATGACAGATTTCTACCTTGTCAGCTCTGGGATCCAATCCAGCAAACGTTCAGTTACTATGCTGTAGCCCGAACCATGAAAAAACAGCCACAGACCATTATTCCTCCTCCACCAAACTTTACAGCGGGCACTATGCATTCGGGTAGGTAACGTTGTTCAGGCATACGCCAAACCCAGATTTGTCTGTCGGACTGCCAGATGTTGAATTGTGATTCATCACTCCATAGAAAGCATTTCCACTCCTCCAGAGTCCAATGGCGGCGAGCTTTACACCATTCTAGCCGACGCTTGGGTGCGGCTGCTCGGCCATGGAAACCCATTTTATGAAGTTCCAGACTAACAGTTCTTGTACTGACGTTGCTTCCAGAGGCAGTTTGGAACTCGTAGTGAGTGTTGCAACTGAGGACAGATGGTCCCATTCTGTGAGCTTGTGTGGCCTACCACTTCGCGACTGCACCGTTGTTGCTCCTAGACATTTCCACATCACAATAAAAGCAGTTATAGTTTACCGAGGCGGCTCTAGCAGGGCAGAGATTTAGCGAACTGACTTGTTGAAAAGGTGTTATTCTATGACAGTACCACGTTGAAAGTCACTGAGCTCTTCAGTAAGGCCGTTCTGCTGCCAATGTTTATCTTTGGAGATTGAATGGATGTCTGCTCTATTTTATACAACTGTCAGCAAAGCTGAATCCACTAATTCGAAGAGGTGTCCACACATATATATATATATATATAAAGTATCTCCACATCAAATTCAGGAATGTAAACACCTGCTCCACTATCTGGATCCCAGATTGGCTTTGATTGGGCAAAGATGAGTGGTTCCGTCAGTCCATCTATCTGTCTGTCGGTCCGGCTGTCTGTCTGTAACTCACCTCCCAGACAGGCTCCCATGGCCAGTGCAAAGATAAGGGGTTTGATAGGCAGGTTGACGTCTGCATCTTGACTCAGGTTGATGAGGACAGGGATCTGGAGAAAAACAAACAGGGAAGTCAGGAAGTATAGAAACAACCAATCATACCGGAGATGGTTGGTCACATGATCTGGTGAAAGACAAACAGGGAAGTCAGGAAGTATAGAAACAACCAATCATACAGCAGTTGGTTGGTCACATGATCTGAAGAAAGACAAACAGGGAGGTCAGGAAGCATAGAAACAACCAATCATGCAGGACTGGTCATGGAATTTGTGCTGTATGTATTTAAACCCTGTTGTTGTGTTTCTTGGCAGCTACCCACAGAAAGTTGTGCAACCCAGAGGCATGGCAGATCCTTGTTGCTTAAAGCTTATGGTTGAAATGCTTGGTGAGAGCGAATGGAGTTTGTGCTGTGCGTTTGAGCTGTATTTGAATACAGAAATTAAGATGGACACCTGCCTTCTGGGCTGCATTAGCCTTGTCTTTTTACCTAACATTTCACTCCTTGCCAATCCTGTCATTTGCCAAAGAATTACCTTTTTTTTCCATCTTCAAAATGTGAAAATAGCCTCTTAAAGAAGAAGTTACAGGTCTGTGAGAGCCAGAAATCTTGCTTGTTTGTAGGTGACCAAATACTTATTTTCCACCATAATTTGCAAATAAATTCATTAAAAATCCTACAATGTGATTTTCTGGATTTTTTTTCGCCCATTTTGTCTGTCATAGTTGAAGTGTACCTATGATGAAAATTACAGGCCTCTCATCTTTTTAAGTGGGAGAACTTGCACAATTGGTGGCTGACTAAATCCTTTTTGCCCCACTGTAAGTCTCCAACTTCAGCTATGGGGTGACCAGGGGCTAAGGCTTAAGAGGGTGTGAACGATGCTGAATGGGTGGGGCTAAGGTTTAAGAGGGTGTGAACTATGCTGAATGGGTGGGGCTAAGGCTTAAGTGGGTGTGAACGATGCTGAATGGGTGGGGCTAAGGCTTAAGAGGGTGTGAACGATGCTGAATGGGTGTGATGAAAGAAGTGTAAAAACTTAACCAAAACTTTTCAAGGGCCATTTTCTCAAAAGTGGGGTTACACATTTCTCAACTTTCAAAGCAGCATTACTTTCCTATTGTGCTTCCAACTGCGATGTATGACAGACCATGTTGAACCTGTGTCTGTACTTCTATCCAATGTCTAAAACATCATTTCAAATGTTGGAACATAAGAACGAAAAGAGATGGGGGTTAGATATGCATTGTTCTTTAAAAGGCCACACGTTGCCAAATACCTCTAATTTCATGTCATATAGCACCGGCTCCAACCCAACTGCCAACACCATTAAGCAAACTCCAGGCGGTGTTTGGCCACGCCCACCAGCTTTGTAAATGTTCCTGTGTGCAAATGTGTTTGTTGTTTGTGTGTGTGTGTGCGTGTGTGTGTGTGTGTGTGTGCATGCGTGTGCGTGCGTGCGTGTGTGTGTGTGTGTGTGTTTGTTGTGTGTGTGTGTGTGTGTGTGTGTGTGTGTGTGTGTGGCTACATGTGACAGAGTATGGAAGCGTTTCATGCACTCTGTTCACTGTGTGCCTCCCCTCCCTGTGGCAGACAGTGTGGCAGACAGTGAGGCAGACAGTGTGGCAGACAGTGTGGCAGACAGTGTGGCAGACAGTGAGGCAGACAGTGTGGCAGGCCGTGTGCAGCCTCTTACCATGGTGGCGGTGAAGGGGATGTTGTCGATGAGGGAGGAGGCCAAAGCTGAGACCCACATGACCAGGATGATGGCCATGGCCAAACGCTGCTCTTCTGGCACGGCCTGGTGAGGAGATAACGAGAGACAGACACCTCAGGCTCAGTCACTGGGTTGACAAGCCAAACACACACACCTGCGTAACACACACACCTGCATAACACACACATCCTATCCGAAGCTTTTAAAGCCATGACATAATTTTCTGGAATTTTCCAAGATATATATGTATATATATCTGTCCTGTGTATAATATATATCTGACCTGTGTATAATAATATGTATATATATCTGACCTGTGTATATATATATATATGTATATATATCTGACCTGTGTTTATATATATATATATATGACCTGTGTGTATATATATATATCTGACCTGTGTATATATATGTATATATATATATATATATATATATATATATAAATACACTGCTCAAAAAAATAAAGGGAACACTAAAATAACACATCCTAGATCTGAATGAATGAAATATTCTTATTAAATACTTCTTTCTTTACATAGTTGAATGTGCTGACAACAAAATCACACAAAAATGATCAATGGAAATCAAATTTATCAACCCATGGAGGTCTGGATTTGGAGTCACACTCAAAATTCAAGTGGAAAACCACACTACAGGCTGATCCAACTTTGATGTAATGTCCTTAAAACAAGTCAAAATGAGGCTCAGTAGTGTGTGTGTCCTCCACGTGCCTGTATGACCTCCCTACAACGGAGCATGCTCCTGATGAGGTGGCGGATGGTCTCCTGAGGGATCTCCTCCCAGACCTGGACTAAAGCATCTGCCAACTCCTGGACAGTCTGTGGTGCATGGATGGATGGAGCGAGACATGATGTCCCAGATGTGCTCAATTGGATTCAGGTCTGGGGAACGGGCGAGCCAGTCCATAGCATCAATGCCTTCCTCTTGCAGGAACTGCTGACACACTCCAGCCACATGAGGTCTAGCATTGTCTTGCATTAGGAGGAACCAAGGGCCAACCGCACCAGCATATGGTCTCACAAGGGGTCTGAGGATCTCATCTCGGTACCTAATGGCAGTCAGGCTACCTCTGGTGAGCACATGGAGGGCTGTGCGGCCCCCCAAAGAAATGCCACCCCACACCATGACTGACCCACCGCCAAACCGGTCATGCTGGAGGATGTTGCAGGCAGCAGAACATTCTCCACGGCGTCTCTAGTCTGTCACATGTGCTCAGTGTGAACCTGCTTTCATCTGTGAAGAGCACAGGGCGCCAGTGGCGAATTTGCCAATCTTGGTGTTCTCTGGCAAATGAAAAACATCCTGCACGGTGTTGGGCTGTAAGCACAACCCCCACCTGTGGACGTCAGGTCCTCATACCTCATGGAGTCTGTTTCTGACCGTTTGAGCAGACACATGCACATTTTTCTCATTTTGTCTGTCATAGTTGAAGTGTACCTATGATGAAAATTACAGGCCTCTCTCATATTTTTAAGTGGGAGAACTTGCACAATTGGTGGCTGACTAAATACTTTTTTGCCCCACTGTATATATATATATATTGACCTGTGTGTATATATATATATATTTGACCTATAGAAAATGTGTGGGCAGAACTGAAAAAGTGTGTGCGAGCAAGGAGGCTTACAAACCTGACTCAGTTACACCAGCTCTGTAAGGAGGAATGGGCCAAAATTCACCCAACTTATTGTGGGAATCTTGTGGAAGGCTACCCAAAACGTTTGACCCAAGTTAATACATTTAAAGCCATTGCTAGCACATATGAATTGAGTGTATGTAAACTTCTGACCCACTGGGAATGTGATGACAAATAAAATCTGAAATCATTCTCTCTACTATTATTCTGACGTTTCACATTCTTAAAATAAAGGTGTGATCCTAAATGACCAAAGGCAGGGAATTTTTACTAGG